>NW_019263355.1:14175-16402 GCF_002742605.1 Olea europaea var. sylvestris
ACCTGTCAAATTTTAGCCAATTCCGACCCAGTCGCGAAAAATGACGAAATTGCCCCGGCGCGATTTTTGTTTCCGATCAACCGATAAAATTTGAGCCAATTCCGACACAGTCGAGAAAAATGGCGAAATTGCCACCGGCGCGGTTTTTGTTTCCGATCAACAAGTCAAATTTCAGCCAATTCCGACACTGTCGCGAAAAATGATGAAATTACACCCGGAGCGATTTTTTTCCCGGATAAACCTGTCAAATTTAAGCCAATTCCGACACAGTCGAGAAAAATGACGAAATTACCCCCGGCGCGATTTTTGTTTCCTATCAACCAGTTAAATTTTAGCCAATTCCGACACAGTCGCGAAAAATGACGAAATTACACCCGGCGCTATTTTTGTTCCCGATCAACCTGTCAAATTTGAGCCCATTCCGACACAGTCGAGAAAAATGACGAAATTGCCGCCGGCGCGATTTTTTTTCGATCAAACTGCCAAATTTCAGACAAATTCCGACACAGTCGAGAAAAATGACGAAATTGCCCCCGACGCGATTTTTTGTTTCCGATCAGCCTGTCAAATTTTAGCCCATTCCTACACAGTCGTGAAAAATGACGAAATTGCCCCGGCGCGATTTTTTGTTTAATGGTCAAATTTTAGCCAATTCCGACACAGTCGCAAAAAACGACGAAATTACACCCGGCGCTATTTTTGTTCCCGATCAACCTGTCAAATTTGAGCCCATTCCGACACAGTCGAGAAAAATGACGAAATTGCCGCCGGCGCGATTTTTTTTCCGATCAAACTGCCAAATTTCAGCCAATTCCGACACAGTCGAGAAAAATGACGAAATTGCCCCCGGCGCGATTTTTTGTTTCCGATCAACCTGTCAAATTTTAGCCAATTCTGATACAGTCGCGAAAAATGACGAAATTGACCCCGGCGAGGTTTTTTGTTTCCGATCAACCGGTGAAATTTTGGCCCATTCCTACACAGTCAGGAAAAATTACAAAATCGTCCCCGACGCAGTTTTTTGTTTCCGATCAACCTGTCAAATTTTAGCCCATTCCTGCACAGTCGTGAAAAATTACGAAATTGCCCCCGGAGCAGTTTTTTGTTTCCGATCAGCCCGTCAAATTTTACCCAATTTCGATATTGTCGCGAAAAATGACGAAATTGACCCCGGCGCGATTTTTTGTTTCCGATCAACCTGTCAAATTTTAGCCCATTCTGATACAGTCGCGAAAAATAACGAAATTCCCCCGGCGCGATTTTTGATTCCGATCATCCTGTCAAATTTGAGCCCATTCAGACACAGTAGAGAAAAATGACGAAATTGCCCTCGGCACGATTTTTACTTCCGATCAAACTGCCAAATTTAAGCCAATTCTGACACAGTCGAGAAAAATGACGAAATTGCCCCTGGTGCGATTTTTGTTCCCGATCAACAAGTCAAATTTTAGTCAATTCCGACACAGTCATGAAGAATGACGAAATTACACCCGGCGCGATTTTTGTTCCCGATAAACCTGTCAAATTTTAGGCCCTTCCGACACAGTCGCGAAAAATGAAGAAATTACACCCGGCGCTACTTTTGTTCCCTATTAACCGGTCAAATTTGAGCCCATTCCGACACAGTCGAGAAAAATTTCTAAATTGCCGTCGGCGCGATTTTTATTTCCGATCAAACTGCCAAATTTCAGCCAATTCCGGCACAGTCGAGAAAAATAACGAAATTGCCCCCGGCGCGGTTTTTGTTTCCGATCAACCAATCAAATTTTAGCCAATTCCGACACAGTCGCGAAAAATGACGAAATTACAACCGGCGCGATTTTTGTTCCCGATCAACCAGTCAAATTTGAGTTCATTCCGACACCGTCTCGAAAAATGACGAAATCACCACCTGCACGATTTTTGTTACCGATAAACCTGTCAAATTTTAGCCCATTCCTACACAAGTCGGGAAAAATGACGAAATTGCCCCCGGCGCGATTTTTTGTTTTCGATCAGCCTGTCAAATTTTAGCTTATTTCTACACAGTCGTGAAAAATGTCGAAATTGCCCTCGACGCGATTTTTTGTTTCCGATCAACCTGTCAAATTTTAGCCAATTCCGATACAGTCACGAAAAATGACGAAATTGACCCCGGTGCGGTTTTTTGTTTCCGATCAACCTGTCAAATTTTAGCCCATTCTGATACAGTCGCGAAAAATAGCGAAATTGCCCACGGCACGATTTT
>NW_019263356.1:0-466 GCF_002742605.1 Olea europaea var. sylvestris
GATTAGCATAGAGTTGTTCTTTCCTTAAAACAATTAGCACACACTTTAAATGTTCCAAATGCTCTCCTAAGTCTTTGCTATAGTAATATATATCGTCAAAATAAATCACAACAAATTTTCCTATAAAAGCACATAAAACATGATTCATTAAACGCATAAATGTGCTAGGTGCATTCGTGAGTCCAAAAGGCTTAACCAACCATTCATATAAACCATATTTATTTTTAAAAGCCATTTTCCATTCATCACCCTCCCGCATCCGAATTTGATGATACCCGCTTTTTAAATCAATTTTAGAAAATATGCAAGAACCATGTAATTCATCCAGCATGTCATCTAACCTAGGTATAGGGTGACGATACTTTACCGTTATGTTGTTGATAGCCCTACAATCCACGCACATTCGACATGTTCTATCCTTTTTTGGCACAAGCAAAATCGGTACCGCACAAGGACTCATGCTTTC
>NW_019263356.1:498-10623 GCF_002742605.1 Olea europaea var. sylvestris
GTGATTCCTTATAAACGAACAAGATCATCTCTTTTCTCTCAACTACCGCCCTCCTCAAATTACTCTCTTTTGCAAGGAAATTCGCTCGTGTTTTCTCTCTTCTCTCGGGGCACTCTCTTTCTTTTCTCTCTTGTGATTGCTCTCTCTTTTTCTCTCTAATGGCTATCTCAACATTTTCTCTCTTTTTCTCCAACTCACTATTTGCTCTCATTTTTTCTAACTCTTTTGCTCTCCTCTCTTCCTCACTTCTCAATTTTAATTGGTCCTCATAAACTTGCGCCGGTGTTAATGGCACAAGAGTAATGGTTCTTCCATCCTTAATGAAACTATATCGATTTTTGTACCCATCATGCATAACCTTCCTATCGTATTGGCATAGTCATCCCAATAAAATATGTCCCCCTTGCATTGGCAACACATCACACACTAACTCGTCCTTATAACTCCCATTTGACAAATTAAGTAACACCCTTCGATTCACTCTCACCTCGCCACTCTCATTCAAAGATTGCAATTTATAAGGTCTCGATGTCTCAAAAATGTTAAACCCAATTTTTCTATAAGAGATACACTAGCTACGTTAGTGTAACTACCACCATCAATTATAACACTACATACCGTATTGTTGACGTGGCATCGAGTGTGGAAAATGTTCTCCCGTTGCAACTCCAAGTCATCTGCTTTGACATGAGTAGTGAGAGCTCGCCTTGTAACTAGTAGATCCCCAACCGGCCCTTCAACCTTTTCTTCTTCACTAACACCCTACAATGCCAGCATGTCATCAAACTCGCCATCACTTTCGCTCACAATCTCTCCATTATCCCACAACACCATCGCCCATTTGTTTGGGCATTGAGAAGCAATATGCCCCGTTCCCAAACACCTAAAACATTTGATGTCTCGATTGCGCGACGGTTGTGCCTTCGGTTTTGATATTCGTTTGCTAGCATTTTCATCCTTGTCCTTTTGCCAATCATTTTTACCTCTAGGTGCAGCCCCATTTTTGTTGTTATCATCCCACTTCGATTTCCATGTTGGATTAGGAGTCGAAGTACCTAACGGTTGCCTAGACGTCCCCTTCCTCTTCAATTGCCTCTCGACCTTCATTGCCACATGTAACATGTCCTCGATTTCCACATAGTGTTGCAACTCTACAACATTTGCAATATCCCGATTTAATCCATTCAAGAACCGTGCCATGGTAGCTTTCCGATCTTCCTCCACATTAGCCCGAATCATAAGAATTTCCATCTCCTTGTGATAATCCTCTACGTTTTTCGAACCTTGATACAAACCTTGCAATTTTTTATGGATTTCCCTATAATAGTGACTCGGAACAAACCTCCTCCTCATCAACGTCTTCAACTCATCCCAAGTGCTAATTGGCCTTTCCCAACCCCTACGCCGTGATGTCAGTACTTGATCCCACCAAGATATCGCGTAATCCACAAATTCAAGCACCGCCAATTTTACCTTTTTCTCCTCCGAATAATTATAGCACTCAAAAATCATCTCAACCTTCCTTTTCCACTCTAAATATGCTTCCGGAATGCTTCTCCCCTTAAATTGTAAAATAGTCATTTTAATACTCCCCAAATTTTCATCTACTTCACCTCCCAAATTATTTCTACCCCGTCTTTCCATCCTATCGCCCCTATGCCTCGCTCGACCCATATCAATGTCATTTTCATCAAAATCATCCTCATCACTACGATACTCATCCCGCCTTCCTCTCCTAGATTCCCGCCTACCCAGCCCTCTAGCATTAGACATCTCCACTTGTTCTCGACTAAGATTAGCGATTGTGGTACCTATTTGCACCATCCATTCCCCTTGCCTATCCACCTTCTTCCTAACATCACCCAGTACCCGTTCAAACCTCCGTATCATGTCCTCCGATGCATTGTTGTCATTGCCATTTCTGCTTGAGTTAGAACCTTTCCTTTCCGTCATCATGTCACACAAATTTATATGCCTCACAAATATATCACTCGAAAACACTCAATATGGCTTTTTCCCTTTATTAAACTCACCACTCGGCCTCTTACCACTCAAAGTCTCCCTTCAAGTACTTCAAAGAACCAAGTGAACTAAATCAAGTGTTTTTACTAGAATTCAACAAACCGAATAATAACCCAGAACCACGAAACTTAAGGAATTGAATTAGGTGGAATAGATGATTGTTTTTTTGACAAGAATATGTAAATAGACTCAATAGTAAAGTGAAGAATTGACACAATGGAATAGCCAAAATCTCACAATTCGAGAGTTGTTTTTGTGTTGGTAGTAAAAATAAGAAATAATAATATCAATTTTTTTTGGTGTACTGTACGGATGAACAGTAACCGTACGATGAACAGTAATTTTTGTTTTTTTTGGACCTTTTGTATAGAAATACGATTAAACTACCAACAACTTAATGAATTGAAATTGACGATAATTTAACAGCACAAGAATGACTCAAACGACATGAGGAACGACAATAGAAATTGGGAAAAATGAAGAAAACAAGAAAGGACTTAACAAGTAATGAAAAGATATAACCTTCAATTAATTTGGGGCATTGCTCTGATACCAATTGATGCGAACCCTGTAGCAACGTTGACTACGAAACCCACAACGAGATTGACGAACTCAAGAAAGTCAAATTAATCCAAGAGTTTAGGATTAATCCAAAAGAAAGTCGAACCAAAAAATCCAACAAGAACGACGCTTGAAACACCCCTTGATCACGCAATCCAAGAATTAAATCCGATTGTTTGAACGCCACAAGTTAACACTTGATAAGTTCAAAATTGTTCAATGAAGAACGATGAAAAGAAGACAATACGCCTCACTTTAATTCAATATCAATAATGTCAAAGGTTTTTTTTTTACAATTGAATGAAAGCTTCTATTTATACTAAACCCTAGAATAGAAGTCAAAAGGAAATATAATTATAATAATCTAACAAAATCCCTAAAATATTCGTCCAATATGGTAGGAGTTTGATAAAGAATGAAATTCTAGTAAAATAAGGAAAAATGCGGAAAAAAGGAAAATCACACCTAGAAATCTACCATGATGTCGTATGGTTATAACTCGTGCGATCGCACGACTTTAACACCATGCTGCCGCATGGTTATACATCCCACTCTCTTTTTCGGCTGCTTGTAACGCATTGATCCATTTAGTTTCGGCCTTCGACCCGAACATGAAACTTGTCCCATTTTGTGTCCCGAACATGGTTCAATCAATAGTTTCTTGAACGAGCAATCCCATCGCTTGTTTCACTTGTTTTGCTCTCGATCGCGTCATCGGTCCACCTTCGATTATCAACGAGTCTCGTCTCGTACTTGCCTTCTTCTGACTCGGCTCTTGGATCACATCACACCTCGAAGTCAACCACTCAACACAATGAAATCCTAGAGCATCTTAAACAAGTCAAAATCAATTTACCTCTCTTGCATGTGATCTCTCAAGTTCCTACATATGCTAAAATTATTAAGGATTCATGCACTGTGATCAAGAAACATCATGTTAAGAAAATCACTTTCTTGACTAAGCAAGTGAGTGCTGTGATAGAGTAGAGGATCCCACCAAAGTATAAGGAGCCTGGTTATCCTACCATGTATTATGTCATTGGGAACTGTGAGTTTTCACAAGCCCTTCTTGATTTAGGAGCTAGTGTTAACCTCATGCTTTATGCTATATACTTGTTGTTAGGTGTGGGAGAGATGAAACCTACCTCAGTGATCCTTCAGTTAGCTGACAGGTCCACCATAAGACCTAGGGGAGTAGTTGAGGATGTGCTAGTCCAGGTTGATAAATTTTACTATCCCGTTGATTTCTTTGTACTAGTGAATGTTGACTCAAAAATCCCAATTATACTTGGTAGACCTTTCCTTGCAACAACTAATGCTCTAATCAATTGCAGGAATGGTCTGATAAGGCTGTCTTTTGGGAATATGACTCTAGAAGTTAATATTTTTCATATCACCAAGCAACTTAGAGAAGAAGATGAATATCATCAAACCTACATGATTGATGCATTAACGCAAGAGGAAGCATTTGGAAAAATTGATCTGATCCCTTGAACTCTTTCCTCCTAAACTCTGAAATCTCAATTGGTTCTGATATTGATGAATATGCTAACATTTGTGTTGTTTTTACAAAATTGCAGGACCATAAGACTTCGCAATGGCAACCCAAGTTTGAAGAATTGCCCAAAAAGACTGGAGGACAAAAACCACCAAGCATTGAGAGCCCTAAGCCAGAATTGAAACAACTACTCTCAGGACTGAAACATTTATTCCTTAGACCAGGTGATACCTTTCCTGTAATTATTTCTTCAAAATTGAATGTCTTGCAACGTGAACAGCTTTTGAGCATTTTAAATGAGCAAAAATTTGCATTAGGGTGGACCATAGCCGACATCAAAGGTACTAAACCTTTAATTTGTTCACATAGGATTCATCTAGAGGAAGGGACTAACCCAAAGGGAGACCCACAATGTAGGCTAAACCCCACTATGAAGAAGTGCTTAAATTACTACATGCAGGAATCATTTACCCAATTGCAGATAGTAAATGGGTTAGTCCTACACAGGTGGTCCCTAGGAAGTCGGTGTCACGATAGTTAAAAATGAAGTAGGTGAATTGGTCCCCACAAAAATAGTAACTGGTTGGCGCATGTGCATTGATTATAGGAAGTTAAATGCTGCCACTCACAAAGATCATTTCCCTCCTCCTTTTCTGGACCAAATACTCGAATGTATAGCTGGTCATCCCTCTTATTGATTTCTAGATGGATACTCTGGTTACTATCAAATTGAAATAGCTTTTGAGGACTAGGAAAAGACCACATTCACATGCCCTTTTGGTACTTAAGTATTTCGTAGGATGCCATTTGGACTTTGTAATGCCCTTGCCACCTTCCAAAGATGCATGATGAGTACGTTTAGTGACATGGTAGAGGATTGCATAGAAGTGTTTATGGATGACTTAACTGTGTTTGGAACCTCTTTTGATGCATGTTTGTTGAATTTGAAGAGAGTTTTAGTTAGATGTGAAGAAAAAGGCTTAGTTTTGAATTGGAAAAAAAATATCATTTTATGATACCTTCCGGTATTGTCTTAGGATATGCCATTTCTTCAAGAGGGATAGAAGTTGATAAATATAAGATTGAGTTGATTTCTAAACTGCCCACGCCTAAGATAGTAAAGGACAATAGATCATTTCTTGGTCATCCAGGCTTTTATAGGAGGTTCATACAAAATTTCTCATCTATATCTAGACCCCTATGTAACTTGCTTAACAAAGATGTGACTTTTGAATGGACACTTGAATGTCAAAATGCTTTTGAACTGTTGATTGGTAAATTGATCTCCGCACCTATAATGCAACCACCTGATTGGACATTGCCATTTGAAATTATGTGTGATGTTAGTGATTTTGCAATAGGTGATGTTCTGGGGCAACGAAAGGAAGGTAAGCCTTTTGTGATTTATTACGCAAGTAGGACTCTAAATAGTGCTCAAACGAACTATCCTACTACTGAAAAAGAGTTGCTAACTGTAGTCTTTGCACTCGATAAATTTCGATCCTATTTGATTGGTTCTCCCAATACTATTTTCACAGATCATGCAGCCCTTAGGTGTCTTTTTGCAAAGAATGATGCTAAGGCACAATTAATACGGTGGATTCTACTTTGGCAGGAATTCGACATCACCATCAAGGACAATAAGGGAGTGAAAAATGTCGTAGCAGACCATCTATCAAGACTGACATTTGAAGACACCTCAAACACCGTGCCAATTAGAGATGAATTTCTTGATGAGAATCTATTCTCTATCTTTTCTTTACATTGGTTTGCTAACATTGTAAATTACTTGGCTGCAGGTGAAATTCCAAAGGACTGGAGCGCATAGGATAAGAGGAAATTCTTAGTTGAGATACGTAACTTTTATTGGGATGACTCTTGTTTATTTAAGTATTGTCCCAACCAAATCTTTCATGAGAAGATACCCAATGTACTAGATTTTTGTCGTGCCCAAGCTTCTGGAGGCCACTTTTCTATGAAAAAACTGCTGCAAAAATTTTACAGTGTAGTTTTTATTGGCCTATTTTGTTTAAAGACACTGATACTTATTGTAGATCTTGTGAGAGGTACAAAAAACTAGATGCTATTTTTCGACGTAATATGATGCATTTAAATCCCATTTTGGTAATTGAAGTGTTTGATTGTTGGGGCATCGACTTTATGGGACCCTTTCTACCTTCTTTTGGCTACATTTATATCATTGTGAAGGTTGACTGTGTGTCTAAATGGGTAGAGGCAGCTACATGTAAGGCCAATGACAATAAAACAGTTGTTAAATTCCTTAAAGAAAATGTTTTGTCTCAATTTGGCACACCACGCGTCATTATTAGTGATAGAGGCACACACTTTTGCAACCGTTCATTTGAGGCACCGATGAAAAATTATGGGGTTATTCACAAAATTTCCACCGCTTATCACCCCCAAACTAGTGGACAGGTAGAGTTGGCCAATAGGGAAATTAAACAAATTTTAGAGAAGACAGTGAACCCCAATCGTAAAGATTGGTCATTGAGACTACATGACGCACTTTGGGCCTACTGCACAGCTTTTAAGACTTCCTTAGGCATGCCACCTTATAGGCTTATCTTTGGAAACCCTTGTCACTTACCTGTTGAACTTGAGCACTAAGCCGTTTGGGCTATCAAGTAGTTTAATTTTGATCTGGTAGATGTAGGTAAACATAGGAAATTTTAATTGAGTGAGCTGGAGGAACCAACAAATGATGCCTACGAAAGTTCTGAATCTACAAGTCGAAAATGAAAGCATTTGATGATAAAAATATTTTTAGAAAAGCTTTTGACCCAAACTAAAAAGTGTACTTGTATGATTCAAGACTTAATAAGCATCCAGAAAAACTCCGTTCTTGGTGGACTGGCCCATTTGTGGTGACACGAGTTGTTGAAAATGAGGCTGTTGAAATAGAAGATCCCAATGATGGTAGGGTATTCAAGGTGAATGGACAGAGACTGAAAATAGCTTATGGGCAACGGGTGCCTACAATGGAAGAAATTTCCTTGGCAAACCCGGTTTACAGCCCATGATACCCTTTAGGTATGTCTTTCACCATTTTTGTATACTAGTTTTTAGATTTTTCTTTTAAGTGTATTTTGCATTTTTCTTTCAGTTTATTTTCATTTCTTGCATTATCCATTTCCATTGAGAATCTTCAAGTCCACCATATTCAAGCCTCTATTGATTCACTACAATATCCAGGTGACATCTTTCTCTTCTTTTGGTATACATGTTTTTGCATTGAGGACAATGCAATTTTTAGTTGAGGGGAAAGTGTATTTGAAATTTTCTTGTGAATTACATGATTTTCATGGAATGTTGGTTTTGTTTTACTAAATTGGTCTAAAATTTTTCCTTAAGTCTCTATTTGCCACATGTTCACGTTCTTGAATGACAAAATATGCCACTAGAAGTTGATATTGTTCATGTGAGTCTAGATGTTGACACTTGTCAAAATATTTTGTGCACACAAGCCTTGTGGTAAGATAGTGGTTTAACACATGTAGATAGAGGGGTCTTTTGCTGAAATTTTTTTGTGAGAGAATTGGTGAGGATTGAGAGCCATATATACTAAAAATGGTAATAAGCATTCATTGATTTTGTGAATTGGAAACTTCTTCTGAGAATAACATTACATGGTAAGTGGTAAGACAGTGGATTATACTTAGGAAATGATAATGGTCAATTTAGAACTGAAGTTGAGCCTTAAGACCAGTTCTTTTCTTTTCATAATTATAATCTCTTAGTAGCCACTTTGACCCAATACACATATAACCATTTCTTTTCATGCGCCTATGTTATCCATACCTCTTCACATCGAAATAAAGTCTATAAACATTCAATTTTTGAACCTTTATACTTCCAAGTGTATAGTAAGTATTGAATGTCATTTGAGAAGAAAAGCAATGAAGAAAAGTGATAAGAGTTGATAAGTGCTCAGGTGAAGTGATGAATCTTAAAAGAAGAAGAAGAGGAATTTCAAAAAATAAAAAATAAAAAAATCGCGAAACGTTGATAAAAAAGAGAGAGAGAGAGAGAGAAAAAGAAGGATTGAGGAATGCATTGATTTAAAGGCTTGATATGTTGAAATACTTGTTGAGATGCCTAGCTAGATACTTGGAAGTCCTTAAACTCTATATGCCCTACTTTTCATGTAACCCAACTTAAACCTTTTCACACCCTTTGCATTAGCTACTTTGGTCCTAAGTATAGTTGTGGTAAGAAGTGGATGAATTCTCATTTGGGAGTATGTCTGTAATAAGATCAATGTTTGTTTGTTGCTTATTCAGAAATATTTAAGCCTCCAAGATATGAATGTATATCCTTTCTCAGCTCCATAGAAAACCGCACTAAACACTTTGATACCCGTGAGTTATGGGATTAAACCTTCAGCTTGAGACATACTTATTTTTGCATGTGTTAGGGTTGATAGTAAGATGGTTAGGGCTTGACACACACTCACACATCTGGCATGTGTTTTTGATATCTTGATGATCATAACATTGTTAATTTCATGTGGTGTTGAGTTTGAAAGGGACATAGCATGTGGTTAAATTGAAACTTAGTAATTTCACTTGTATCACAATCTAATCATTCATTTGCTTATTCTGTATTTAATTGCTAGGGACTAGCTATAAACAAGTTGGAGGTGCGATAAGAGTGTAAAACATAATATTTTTCCATCTTAATTATTACATTCGTTTGATTATTTGATACTAAAATGTACTCATTATACTTATGCTTTGATTCAGGTTGTATTTTGATAGAAAATGTGAAATTTAGAAGAAAAGAGTGAGAAATGACCAAAATGGAAGAAAGTGAAAGTTCAGGGACCAAGTTGTAAACAATCTAAAGATGAGACCGGCGATGGAATGATGATTCGAGAAAGCTAGGAGTCCATTGAATGCAATTAGAAGTCAAAAGAAGTTAAATATGACCATAATATTTTCACAAATCAAATTACAATCGCATAAGGATTTTTCAGATTTTCAGCCAGAAATTGAGATCAACTTTTGACCTAGTAAACGTTCGAATTTGGAAAGAGATACTTCTAGTAAAATTGTATCCATTTGTGTTAGCTTTCCAACACACTTTGAATTTCATTAATTGAATATTGGGAGAGAAAGTTATGGTCAAAATACTGAAAGTAACAGAATATTCTAACCGAAAATTTAGTTTCCTTATTCAGTTCAACCTCTTTAGAAAACAACTTGGTACATGGTTTTAAGCCCTAGATTGGACAGAACGCGCCTCTTCTTGACCTCCATAACAATTTTCTCTCATCTTGGGCTAAAGAATTTGATGGAGAACTAAATTCCTAAGTGAAGCTATAAAGGAACTTATTGGATTTGACGACTTCACATAATTTATTCATGCAAATTGGTATTTTTATTGTCAAACACTTCTAGATCTGAATTTTCTTTTATGAATTTACTTTGGAATTGATTTAGCTTCTACTAGATTCTTCATAGATTCAATCATGTTTTTTTCTATTGTGAAATTGAATTAATTGTTGAATTTCAATTTCAATCAACTTTATTGCTGGATTATTTACTGCCTTATGCGTTATGTATATGGTCAATTCTTAATCTTAGTCCAATAAACATGTGTGGAAATGGTTTACAAAAGTTTAGTCCTAGGATTACAATTGAAATTTGATTGGTCTTCGTTGTTAAATCTTCCGATTAGAGAGTTGGGATGAAAACATCTAATTGAGCAAAAAGTCTCAAATTATTGATGTTGATGATCCAATCCAATTGAAGGAATTCGGACACTTCACTAATCTCGCATATTGATAATTAAATCTCATTCCAATTGACAAATTATTTTCACATAATTCACAAAATCCTAGTTCGTTAAATCCTTTAAACAATTAGTCCATCTCCTTGTGAAATGACATTCCAAAGCTGTGTTATAACTACCGTGTTATTGTTTGGGCGTAATCAAAATCTAACTAAGAAATTTCGAGATGCTAAGAAATTCAACTACATCAAGGACAGATTTGGGGGTCCCAGTCCCCCCCAACTTAGGTC
>NW_019263356.1:10990-16388 GCF_002742605.1 Olea europaea var. sylvestris
CTAGGTGGAGGATTCCAGCACTATGATAGTGGCATCCATGGTGATAATATCAAAGTAACGCAAAGCTAACAATGAAGAAGCTCTATCAAATTATGTCGTTTCTCTCTCTCTCACACACACATACACTCAATAACCGTTCTGCAGAAGGATGTCAAACCCTGAAGTTAGGTTTTCTCGAATTTTCTATTATGCGTCTAGTGGAGCTTATCTATAAGATTTTTATATATTTGAGTGGATTTTTTAAATTAAAAAGTGCAGAACATTAAATATGGAAGTTCTTGATAAGAGTTGTAGATGCGAAACTGGCCCTAGCACACATTTTAAATTTTTCACACACATACACTCAATAACCGTTCTGCAGAAGGATGTCAAACCCTGAAGTTAGGTTTTCTCGAATTTTCTATTATGCGTCTAGCGGAGCTTATCTATAAGATTTTTATATATTTGAGTGGATTTTTTAAATTAAAAAGTGCAGAACATTAAATATGGAAGTTCTTGATAAGAGTTGTAGATGCGAAACTGGCCCTAGCACACATTTTAAATTTTTATTTTTGCTTGCAAACTCTACAGCTGAGTTGTAGCCCCTGTGTCCTGCAACTTGACTACCCATAATTAAGGCAAATAAAAGTGTGAAAGAAAAATAACACGTGAATTGAGACAAAATTGGATCACTTCTTCTATTTATTGTATGATATTCTAATTGTACTTATTGTCCTACGTATTATTATAGAATTTTTATCGACAACTTTTTATTAATTAGCGCATCTCGCCTCTAAATCATGCTCCTGTCCCCGCTCCATTCAAGATGGAGAAAGATGAGGTAGGTAGGGTGGAAATTTTTTGACATCCTTGAGTTAGGGCATGTTCGGCATTTTCTCGAGAAAATTACCTTAATTTTTGTTTGAATATAAATTTTTAAAAGAGTTTCCTATCATGAAAGTGTTTTTAGAGGAAGTCACATTAGACCAACTTTCTCTAAAAACTCGAATAAGCACTTTGTGGGGAGGTGTGAAATGGTTTATATTGTAATCAACAAGTTGGGTAAGAATATCGTAATTTCTAAAAAGTTTCTATATTCTAATATTTTATCCCTTGCAAATTTTTATTGTTCCGAAATAAGGAATACATGGATGCCAACATTAAAGCAAGAATATTTTAACAATCTATGGACAACCATTTTAGTCTTTGCTGCAATTACCTTGGTTGGGCTCACCATCATACAGACTGCATGTACTATTCTCTCATTACCGAAAGTTACTCCCTAAGTCTTGTATGTAATTAACCCAAGTATTACATATATTTACCTCCGTTTGGCAAATTTGTAAAAAGAAATAGTAGCGGATTTCACAAAATATGTAGATATTAATAGGGGTGGAGCTAGAATTTTATAATTTTGAGTGCAGAATTTAAAACTATCAAGGAATTCTATAAAAATCTTGAAAAATGTAGTACAAAATTTTGGATTTAAAAATTAATGTGAGGGTATGTGACCGCACCGTCCCCACTGTAGATCTGTCCATGGATATTACTGATTAATAGTTATTAAAATTAGTGTTTGACTTTAACTTTGAATTTATAAACCAATTTATAAATTGTATCGAAATGAAGGCTTAGTATGGAAGGACTCATCAAGTAATCTATTCGGAATTGAACTTGGATTGTTTTGTTAAAAATGAAGCTTCTAATGCATTGCTGATACATTTGCTGTGATATAGTCATGTGGACTACTAAGAGAAATTTATATTTTGACTATCCAATTGTTTAACTAAGCACGTGTTACTGCCGGCAATGATGTCAAGAGGGTAAGTGATTCTAAGTGTTTGACGCTGGCAACAATGTATGGCAACACAAATTACTATTGACTTCAAAGACAATACAGAGCTAAGAATCCTAAATTATAAATATATATTGTTGACTTTGAAAAATATGCCTCTATGTGGCCAATATATCCAAGATCCATTTGCGCACACGTAAGCTTCTTTCCTACACACCCGTAGCCTTCTTTGATGGTTGGAGAGATGACCGTGAGTATTTAGATGGTGAAATCAATAGACGGGAAGAAATTATAGTTTGAATGTGGGACGAGCTAAAATCTCAAGCCACCAGAATGTGTATGGAAACCAGGGCTCACAAATTAGGAGTCAAAGTTGCATTACCCTCTACTCATTTTGGTTTAAGAAACCTTGAAGAAATTAAAAAGGGAGTTCGGGCAAAGACAAGATGCCCAAGTGCCGTGCCCGTCGAAAGCCTTTGGGGTGAATTCTCCTCTTCTGCTTGTGGTTTTTTTTCATCTTGGATTTTCACTTAAAATCGTGGTGTTCTTGTTTGTGAGTGATTTATTTTATCTTGCAATTATCTTGCTTCATTCATAACAGAATATTTTCCCAAAAACGTGGATGGTCTTGGTATGTTCAGTCTAAAATAAATTTGAATGTTTCTTCTTTTCCCATACTTTTTCATCAATTGACCAAATAAAAGTTGGCCAACACCAATAAGGCATTACTAATTCATAATGCCCACTGAGGCAATTGGCTATGAAATGTTAGCACATGATGACAATTTGTTAATTGTTTTTAATACCATGCTGTTGCATAAAGAAAATATTACCTAACACTCACAAATGGTATTTACAATTTTAGAGACAATAATTACTTTTGATTATACAGTTTGCATATTTCAAAGAAATTTCGAGACAATTAGCGTGCATCCATTAAGTGTTATGTAACGCCGAAAAAAATAAATATATATAGAATAAAATTATTTATTCTATCTACTATCTTTTATATTTTGAAAGTTGGGGAACTAAAGTAATACATATTAAATTCAATTTTATTTGGGTCAAATGTTTAAATATTGATAGAATAATGATAAATATATCAATATTAGACTCGTTGGACAGATTGTAATTAATCATCAATTTTAGGCTATAAAAAAAGTCGATTCGAATAAGCCAACTCCAAGATATTTTGGTCTGAAGAAGTTATTAAACACTAACGTTTCAATTTAATTGAAAATTTAAATGAAAATGTGCTATTGCCCCGTGTATGAGTGTTTATTATTATTATTATTATTATTATTATTATTATTATTATTATTATTATTATTATGGGTGTTTGTAAGTGTTTTATTATTATTAGTATAATAATGGGCTTATTGTGATACATGACAACTAGCTTTGGAGTTTGAAGAAGTGTTGGACAGAAAATTAAAAAAAAAAAGCACCAGGGGCAATTTTGTCATTTATCGCGACGGTGTCGGAATGGGCTGAAATTTGGCAGGTTGATTGGAAACGGCCAGAGAAATTGGACTCGGGGCGGACAACTAGCTTTGGAGTTTGAAGAAGTGTTGGACAAAAAATTAATAAAGAAAAACCGCACCAGGGCCAATTTCGTCATTTGTTGCAACGGTGTCGGAATGTGCTGAAATTTAGCAGGTTGATTGGAAATGGCCCGAGAAATTGGACTCGGGGTGGACAACTAGCTTTGGAGTTTGAAGAAGTGTCGGACAGAAAATTAACAAAGAAAAACCGCACTGGGGGCAATTTCGTCATTTGTCGCGACGATGTCGGAATGGGCTGAAATTTGGAAGGCTGATTGGAAACGGCCTGAGAAATTGGACTCGGGGTGGACAACTAGCTTTAGAGTCTGAAGAAGTGTTGAATAGAAAATTAATAAAGAAAAACCGCACCGGGGGCAATTTCGTCATTGTGGGCTAAAATTTGGGAGGTCGATTGGAAACGGTCTGAGAAGTTAGACTTGGGACGGACAACTAGCTTTGGAATTTGAAGAAGTGTTAGATAGAAAATTAAAAAAGAAAAACCGCACCAGAGGTAATTTCGTCATTTGTCGCGACGGTGTCAGAATGGGCTGAAATTTGGCGGGTTGATTGGAAACGGCCTGAGAAATTGGACTCAGGGTGGATAACTAGCTTGGAGTTTGAAGAAGCGTTGGACAGAAAATTAACAAAGAAAAATCGAACCAGGGCAATTTCGTCATTTGTCGCGACGCTGTCGGAATGGGCTGAAATTCGGCAGGTCGATTGGAAACGGCCCGAGAAATTGGACTCGAGGCGGACAACTAGCTTTGGAGTTTGAAGAAGTGTTGGACAGAAAATTAACAAAGAAAAACCGCACTGGGGGCAATTTCGTCATTTGTCGCGACGATGTCGGAATGGGCTGAAATTTGGAAGGCTGATTGGAAACGGCCTGAGAAATTGGACTCGGGGTGGACAACTAGCTTTAGAGTCTGAAGAAGTGTTGAATAGAAAATTAATAAAGAAAAACCGCACCGGGGGCAATTTCGTCATTGTGGGCTAAAATTTGGGAGGTCGATTGGAAACGGTCTGAGAAGTTAGACTTGGGACGGACAACTAGCTTTGGAATTTGAAGAAGTGTTAGATAGAAAATTAAAAAAGAAAAACCGCACCAGAGGTAATTTCGTCATTTGTCGCGACGGTGTCAGAATGGGCTGAAATTTGGCGGGTTGATTGGAAACGGCCTGAGAAATTGGACTCAGGGCGGATAACTAGCTTGGAGTTTGAAGAAGCGTTGGACAGAAAATTAACAAAGAAAAATCGAACCAGGGCAATTTCGTCATTTTGTCGCGACAGTGTCAGATGGGCTGAAATTCGGCAGGTCGATTGGAAACGGCCCGAGAAATTGGACTCGAGGCGGACAACTAGCTTTGGAGTTTGAAGAAGTGTTGGACAAAAAACTAACAAAGAAAAACCGCACCTGGGGCAACTTCGTCATTTGTCGCGACGGTGTCGGAATGGACTGAAATTTGGCAGGCTGACTGGAAATAGCCTGAGAAATTGAACTCGAGGTGGACAACTAGCTTTAGAGTTTGAAGAAGTGTTGAACAGAAAATTAACAAAGAAACACCGCACCAGGGACAATTTCGTCATTTGTAG
Organism: Olea europaea var. sylvestris; assembly: GCF_002742605.1. NCBI lineage: Eukaryota > Viridiplantae > Streptophyta > Magnoliopsida > Lamiales > Oleaceae > Olea > Olea europaea. The sequence goes on from NW_019263356.1 coordinate 15,902, forward strand.
TGACGGTGTCGGAATGTGCTAAAATTTGGAAGGTGGATTGGAAACGGCCCAAGAAATTGGAATCGGGGTAGATAACTAGGTTTGGAGTTTGAAGAATTGTTGGACAGAAAATTAACAAAGAAAAACCGCACCAGGGGCAATTTCGTCATTTGTCACGACGGTGTCGGAATGGGCTGAAATTTGGTAGGTTGATTGGAAACGGCCCGAGAAATTGGACTTGGGGCAGACAATTAGTTTTGGAGTTTGAAGAAGTGTTGGACAGAAAATTCACAAAGAAAAACCGCACTAGGGGCAATTTCGTCATTTGTAGCGACGGTGTTGGATTGGGTTGAAATTTGAAAGGTGGATTGGAAATAGCCCGAGAAATTGGAATTGGGACAGATAACTAGGTTTGGAGTTTGAAGAAGTGTTGGACAGAAAATTCACAAAGAAAAACCGCACCAGGGGCACTTTCGTCATTTGTCGCGACGGTGTCGGAATGTGCTGA
>NW_019263357.1:0-16378 GCF_002742605.1 Olea europaea var. sylvestris
AAGGAATAACGCGAAAGAGTTTGCAAATCACACAAAAGGTATATTTCTCATCACAGTTTTTATCTAAATACAAAGCTGAATCCAGAATGGGAATTGAAATCTGTTAAATTCCGCTGTGCATGTTTAAATCAATTCCCAACAATTTCAACATTTAGATGTCCCCTAATGAACTCTTGGGCCTAGAAAATATATCCTAAGAAATACTAGGTTGTCGAAAACAATTGGATGATGTTGACGTTCATAATTGGACTCGAGAGATAGCGAGACTTATGGGATTAGTTTATAATGCCATCGGTAACTTGAAATAATGATTTTGTCTAAATTGTTTCGGCGTGAATGGACGTATTTTGGGATTGTGTGTGTTAAGATTATTAAATGGAGGATTGTATTTAATATTAGATGACAATACAGGTGACTTTTTGACGTTGAATGAAAAAGGGAATTGATACACACTCCATAGGAGCTTACACACATAAAGGCGAAAGGTAAGTGAAAATCCATTTGCAACTACGATGCAAGAACCTAGTATATGTGACATAGTAATGTTGAAATATCTACATAACTTTGATAAGAGGCTTATAGCACATCATATGGTGGTTACGATCATTGAGTATGAGATTGCGTAACCTATTGACATCGATTTTCATTTATGAGCATTTTCATATGCATGCACGACATGTAACATGGTTGAAAATACTGCATGCAAAATATGATTTCAAAGTGAGTCTCATTATAAATGTTTTATTGACCACTACTAGGGCACCGAGGCATGTGAGGCATGCTTATGTGATATGTTTGGCATTGCGGGTGTTACTTCCTGGGTGATTGCAAAGGTAGATAGGGGATGGGCCTTTGGTGATCACAGGAGGGCGGACCACTCGACTATGCCCTTGTTATGATTATTGGCGCTGCCGGGTGGGAGACTTCTTGGGTGATCATAGGGGTAGTCAGGGGATGGGCCTCTAGTGGTCACGAGAGGATGGTCCACTTGTCGGTGTCGATTTCATATTGGCCACTTGATTATTGATATTGATATTATGCAGAGCTCTATCCGGTACGTAGTAGGTGGGTCAAGGGCCCAATGAAATGAATGATTTCAAGTGAAATGATTTCTAGTCGACTTTGACGAGTATTGAAATATGATACTTTTTATCGTGATATTTAAAGTAAATGGCATGGTGTCATATGTTGTTATTACTCATGTTCAGGACATGCATGATTTTGCTTACTAAGCATTGGCTTATGTAGTTCTTGCATTGTAGGTGAACATGGAACTACATAGAGAGCATGGCTAGCGGTGGAGCTCCTACAGGATTCCAGAGTTCGATGTACATGGATGACGACCTGTAGGGTTATTTTGTAGGCTGCCATCTATTGGGTTATATTTTGGAACCCTATATAGTGTACTTTTGAAATGGCCTGTAGACATGTTTATAAGCTCTGAATATATATGTTGGATTATGGCGATATGATTTTGGATTTCGATATATTATATGATCGTGTCACAGGTGATTAGAAGTTAACAAACTCAAACAATATATATATATATATATATATATATATGTAAAATTCTATGTCTAGGTTGTGTATAGATATCAATATTAATTTGGGGGTGTGACAGATCTCTCGAATGCCACGACGAAGTGGTGAGTTCAATCCAAAATGGTCGGTACATTTCCAAAAGTACTTATGGGCCCAAAACGGACACCGTGTGCAAAAGTTACGCTCAATTGTTCGTACGCCGACTATCCAAGAGTTCCAAATATAAAAGAGCTCATTCTTTCGAAAAATGGCTGAAATCCCTCGAACGTCACGACGAAGTTGTGAGTTCAATCCAAAACGGTCGCTACATTTCCAAAAAGTACTTATGGGCCCAAAACGGACACCGTGTGCAAAAGTTACGCTCAATTCTTCCAACGCTGACTATCCAAGCGTTCCAAGTATAAAAGTGCTCATTCCTTCGAAAAATGGCCGAAATCCCTCGAACGTCACGACGAAGTGGTGAGTTCAATTGAAAATGGTCAGTACATTTCCAAAAGTACTTATGGGCCCAAAACGGGCACCGTGTGCAAAAGTTACGCTCAATTCTTCGTACGCCGACTATCCAAGAGTTCCAAATATAAAAGAGCTCATTCTTTCGAAAAATGGCGAAAATCCCTCGAACGTCACGATGAAGTTGTGAGTTCAATCCAAAACAGTCGCTACATTTCCAAAAAGTACTTATGAGCCCAAAACGGACACCGTGTGCAAAAGTTACGCTAAATTCTTCCTACGCCGACTATCCAAGCGTTCCAAGTATAAAAGTGCTCATTCCTTCGAAAAATGGTCGAAATCCCTCGAACGTCACGACGAAGTTTTGAGTTCAATCGAAAACGGTCGCTACATTTCCAAATAGTACTTATGGGCCCAAAACGGACACCGTGTGCAAAAGTTACCCTCAATTCTTCGTACGCCAACTATCCAAGCGTTCCAAATATAAAAGTGTTCATTCTTTCGAAAAATGTCCGAAATCCCTCGAATGTCACGACGAACAGGTGATTCAATCCAAAACGGTCGCTACATTTCCAAAAAGTACTTATGGGCCCAAAACGGACACCGTGTGCAAAAGTTAAGCTCAATTCTTCGTACGCAGACTATCCAAGCGTTCCAAATATAAAGTGCCCATTCTTTCGAAAAATGGCTGAAATCCTTCGAACATCACGACGAGGTGGTGAGTTCAATCCAAAACGGTCGCTACATTCCCAAAAAGTACTTATGGTCCCAAAACGGACACCGTGTGCAAAAGTTACGCTCAATTCTTCCTACGCTGACTATCTAAGCGTTCCAAGTATAAAAGTGCTCATTCCTTCGAAAAATGGCCGAAATCCCTCGAACGTCACGACGAAGTTTTGAGTTCAATCCAAAACGGTCGCTACATTTAAAAAAATAGTACTTATTGGCCCAAAACGGACACCGTGTGCAAAAGTTACGTTCAATTCTTCGTACGCCGACTATCCAAGCGTTCGAAATATAAAAGTGCTCATTCTTTCAAAAAATGGCCAAAATCCCTCGAGCGTCACGACGAGGTGGTGAGTTCAATCCAAAACGGTCGCTACATTTCCAAAAAGTACTTATGGGCCCAAAACGGACACCGTGTGCAAAAGTTACGTTCAATTCTTCGTACATCGACTATCCAAGCATTCCAAATATAAAAGGGCTCATTCTTTCGAAAAATGGCCGAAATCCCTCGTACGTCACGGTGAAGGGGTGAGTTCAATCCAAAATGGATGCTACATTTCCAAAAAGTACTTATGGGCCCGAAACGGACACCATGTGCAAAAGTTACGTTCAATTCTTCGTACGCCGACTATCCAAGCGTTCCAAATATAAAAGTGCTCATTCTTTCGAAAAATGGCCGAAATCTCTCGAACGCTACGATGAAGTGGTGAGTTCAATCCAAAACGGTCGGTACATTTCCAAAAGTACTTATGGGCCCAAAATGGACACCGTGCGCAAAAGTTACGCTCAATTCTTCGCACGTCGACTATCCAAGCGTTCCAAATATAAAAGAGCTCATTCTTTTGAAAAATGGCTGAAATCCCTCGAACGTTACGACGAAGTTCTGAGTTCAATCCAAAACGGTCGCTACATTTCCAAAAAGTACTTATGGGCCCAAAACGGACACCGTGTGCAAAAGTTACGCTCAATTTTTCCTACGCTGACTATCCAAGTGTTCCAAGTATAAAAGTGCTCATTCCTTCAAAAAATGGCTGAAATCCCTCGAACGTCACGACGAAGTTGTGAGTTCAATCCAAAACGGTAGCTATATTTCCAAATAGTACTTATGGGCCTAAAACGGACACCGTGTGCAAAAGTTACGCTCAATTCTTCGTACGCCGACTATCCAAGCGTTCCAAATATAAAAGTGCTCATTCTTTCGAAAAATGGCCAAAATCCCCCGAACATCATGACGAGGTGGTGAGTTCAATCCAAAACGGTCGCTACACTTCCAAAAAGTACTTATGGGCTCAAAACGGACACCGTGTACAAAAGTTACGTTCAATTCTCCGTACGCCGACTATCCAAGCGTTTCAAATATAAAAGTGCTCAGTCGTTTGAAAAATGGCCGGAATCCCCCGAACGTCATGACGAGGGGGTGAGTTCAATCCAAAACGGTCGCTACATTTCCAAAAATTACTTATGGGCCCAAAACGGACACCTTGTGCAAAAGTTACGTTCAATTCTTCGTACGCCGACTATCCAAGCGTTCCAAATATAAAAGTGCTCAGTCTTTCGAGAAATGGCCGAAATCCCTTGAACGTCACCACGAGGTGGTAAGTTCAATCCAAAATGGTCGCTACATTTCCAAAAAGTACTTGTGGGCCCAAAACGGACACTGTGTGCAAAAGTTACGTTCAATTCTTCGTACGTCGACTATCCGAGCATTCCAAATATAAAAGTGCTCATTCTTTCGAAAAATGGCCAAAATCCCTCGTACGTTACAACGAAGTGGTGAGTTCAATCAAAAACGGTCGCTACACTTTCAAAAAGTACTTATGGGCCCAAAACGGACACCGTGTGCAAAAGTTACGTTCAATTCTTCGTACGCCGACTATCCAAGCGTTCCAAATATAAAAGTGCTCAGTCGTTTGAAAAATGGCCGAAATCCCCCGAACGTCATGACGAGATGGTGAGTTCAATCCAAAACGGTCGCTACATTTCCAAAAATTACTTATGGGCCCAAAACGGACACCTTGTGCAAAAATTACGTTCAATTCTTCGTACGCTGACTATCCAAGCGTTCCAAATATAAAAGTGCTCAGTCTTTCGAAAAATGGTCGAAATCCCACGAACGTCATGACGAGGTTGTGAGTTCAATCCAAAACGGTCGATACATTTCCGAAAAGTACTTATGGGACCAAAATGGACACCGTGTGCAAAAGTTACGCTCAATTCTTCGTACGCCGACTATCCAAGCGTTCCAAATATAAAAGTGCTCATTCTTTCGCAAAATGGCCGAAATCCCTCGAATGTCACAACGAAGTTGTGAGTTCAATCCAAAACGGTCGTTACATTTCCAAAAAGTACTTATGGGCCCAAAACGGACACCGTGTGCAAAAGTTACGTTCAATTCTTCGTACGCCGACTATCCAAGCGTTCCAAATATAAAGTGCACAGTCTTTCGAAAAATGGCCAAAATCCCCCGAACGTCTTGACGAGGTGGTGAGTTCAATCCAAAACGGTCGCTACATTTCCAAAAAGTACTTATGGTCCCAAAACGGACGCCGTGTACAAAAGTTACGCTCAATTCTTCCTACGCCGACTATCCAAGAAATACAAATATAAAAGTGCTCATTCTTTCGAAAAATGACCAAAATCCCTCGAACGTCATGAGGAAGTAGTGAGTTCAATCCAAAACGGTCGCTACATTTCCAAAAAGTAATTATGGGACCAAAACGGACACCGTGAGCAAAAGTTACGCTCAATTCTTCGTACGCCGACTATCCAAGTGTTCCAAATATAAAAGTGCTCATTCTTTCGAAAAATGGCCGAAATCCCTCGAACGTCACGGCGAGGTGGTGAATTCAATCCAAAACAGTAGCTACGTTTCCAAAAAGTACTCATGGGCCCAAAACGGACACCGTGTGCAAAAGTTACATTCAATTCTTCGTACGCCGACTATCCAAGCGTTCCAAATATTAAAAAGCTCATTCTTCCAAAAAATGGCCGAAATCCCTCGAACGTCGTGACGAGGTGGTGAGTTCAATCCAAAACGGTCGCTACATTTCCAAATAGTACTTATGGGCCCAAAACGGACACCGTGTGCAAAAGTTACGTTCAATTCTTTGTACGCCAACTATCCAAACGTTCCAAATATAAAAGTGCTTAGTCTTTCGAAAAATGGCCGAAATCCCTCGAACGTCACGACGAGGTGGTGAGTTCAATCCAAAATGGCCGCTACATTTCCAAAAAGTACTTGTGGGCCCAAAATGGACACTGTGTGCAAAAAGTTATGTTCAATTCTTCGTATGTCGACTATCCGAGCGTTCCAAATATAAAAGTGCTCATTCTTTCGAAAAATGTCCAAATTCCCTCGAACGTCACAACGAAGTGGTGAGTTCAATCAAAAACGGTCGCTACACTTTCAAAAAATACTTATGGGCCCAAAATGGACACCGTGTGCAAAAGTTACGTTCAATTCTTCGTACGCCGACTATCCAAGCGTTCCAAATATAAAGTACCCATTCTTTCGAAAAATGGCCAAAATCCCTCGAACGTCACGATGAGGTGGTGAGTTCAATCCAAAACAGTCGATAGATTTCCCAAAAGTACTTCTTGGCCCAAAACGGACAACGTGTGCAAAAGTTACGTTCAATTCTTCGTACGCCGACTATCCAAGCGTTTCAAATATAAAGTGCTTAGTCTTTCGAAAAATGGCCGAAATCCCCCGAACGTCATGACGAGGTGGTGAGTTCAATCAAAAACGGTCGTTACAATTCCAAAAAGTACTTATGTGCCCAAAACAGACACCGTGTGCAAAAGTTACGTTCAATTCTTCGTACGCCGACGATCCAAGCATTCCAAATATTCTCAAAAAATGGCCGAAATCCCCCGAACATCATGACGAGGTGGTGAGTTCAATCCAAAATGGTCGCTACATTTCCAAAAGGTACTTATGGGCCCAAAACGGACAACGTGTGCAAAAGTTACGTTCAATTCTTCGAACGTCGACTATCCAAGCGTTCCAAATATAAAAGTGCTCAGTCTTTCGAAAAATGGCCGAAATCCCTCGAACGTCACGACGAGGTGGTGAGTTCAATCCAAAATGGTCGCTACATTTCTAAAAGGTACTTGAGGGCCCAAAATGGACACTGTGTGCGAAAGTTACGTTCAATTCTTCGTACGCCGACTATCCAAGCGTTCCAAATACAAAAGTGAAATACCTCGAACGTCACGACGACGTGGTGAGTTCAATCCAAAATGGTCGCTACATTTCCGAAAAGTACTTATGGGCCCAAAACGGACACCGTGTGCAAACGTTACGCTCAATTCTTCGTACGCCGACTATCCAAGCGTTCCAAATATAAAAGTGCTCATTCTTTCAAAAAATGGCCGAAATCCCTCGAACGTCACGACGAAGTTGTGAGTTCAATCCAAAACGATCGTTACATTTCCAAAAAGTACTTATGGGCCCAAAACGGACACCATGTGTAAAAGTTACGCTCAATTCTTCGTACGCCGACTATCCAAGCGTTCCAAATATAAAGTGCACAGTCTTTCGAAAAATGGCCGAAATCCCCCAAACATCATGACGAGGTGGTGAGTTCAATCCAAAACGGTCGCTACATTTCCAAAAAGTACTTGTGGGCCCAAAACGGACACTGTGTGCAAAAGTTACGTTCAATTCTTCGTACGTCGACTATCCGAGCATTCCAAATATAAAAGTGTTCATTCTTTCGAAAAATGTCCAAAATCCCTCGTACGTCACAACGAAGTGGTAAGTTCAATCAAAAACGGTCGCTACACTTTCAAAAAGTACTTATGGGCCCAAAACGGACACCGTGTGCAAAAGTTACGTTCAATTCTTCGTACGTCGACTATCCAAGCGTTCCAAATATAAAGTACCTATTCTTTCGAAAAATGGCCAAAATCCCTCGAACGTCACGATGAGGTGGTGAGTTCAATCCAAAACGGTCGCTAGATTTCCCAAAAGTACTTCTTGGCCCAAAACGGACACCGTGTGCAAAAGTTATGTTCAATTCTTCGTACGCCGACTATCCAAGCGTTCCAAATATAAAGTGCTCATTCTTTCGAAAAATGGCTAAAATCCCTCGAACGTCACGATGAGGTGGTGAGTTCAATCCAAAACGGTCGCTAGATTTCCCAAAAGTACTTCTTGGCCCAAAACGGACACCGTGTGCAAAAGTTATGTTCAATTCTTCGTACGTCGACTATCCAAGCGTTCCAAATATAAAGTGCTCATTCTTTCGAAAAATGGCCGAAATCCCTCGAACGTCACGACGAGGTGGTGAGTTCAATCCAAAATGGTCGCTACATTTCTAAAAGGTACTTGAGGGCCCAAAATGGACAGTGTGTTCGAAAGTAACGTTCAATTCTTCGTACGCCGACTATCCAAGCATTCCAAATACAAAAGTGAAATCCCTCGAACGTCACGATGATGTGGTGAGTTCAATCCAAAACGGTCGCTACATTTCCGAAAATTACTTATGGGCCCAAAACGGACACCGTGTGCAAAAGTTACGCTCAATTCTTCGTACGCCGACTATCCAAGCGTTCCAAATATAAAAGTGCTCATTCTTTCAAAAAATGGCCCAAATCCCTCGAACGTCACGACAAAGTTGTGAGTTCAATCCAAAACGATCGTTACATTTCCAAAAAGTACTTATGGGCCCAAAACGGACACCGTGTGTAAAAGTTACACTCAATTCTTCGTACGCCGACTATCCAAGCGTTCCAAATATAAAGTGCACAGTCTTTTGAAAAATGGCCGAAATCCCCCGAACATCATGATGAGGTGGTGAGTTCAATCCAAAACGATCGCTACATTTCCAAAAAGTACTTATGGGCCCAAAACGGACGCCGTGTGCAAAAGTTACGCTCAATTCTTCCTACGCCGACTATCCAAGCGTTCCAAATATAAAAGTGCTCATTCTTTCGAAAAATGGCTGAAATTCCTCGAACGTCATGATAAAGAAGTGAGTTCAATCCAAAACGGTCGCTACATTTTCAAAAAGAACTTATGGGACCAAAACGGACACCATGTGCAAAAGTTACGCTCAATTCTTCGTACGCCGACTATCCAAGCGTTCCAAATATAAAAGTGCTCATTCTTTCGAAAAATGGCCGAAATCCCTCGAACGTCACGATGAGGTGGTTAGTTCAATCCAAAACGGTCGCCACATTTCCAAAAAGTACTTCTGGGCCCAAAACGGAAAAGGTGTGCAAAAGTTACGTTCAATTCTTCGTACGCCGACTATCCAAGCGTTCCAAATATAAAGTGCACAGTCTTTCAAAAAATGGCCGAAATCCCCCGAACGTCATGACGAGGTGGTGAGTTCAATCCAAAATGGTCGCTACACTTCCAAAAAGTAGTTATGGGCCCAAAACGGACACTGTGCGCAAAGGTTACGTTCAATTCTTCGTACGCCGACTATCCAAGCGTTCCAAATATAAAAGTGCTCAATCTTTCGAAAAATGGCCGAAATCCCCTGAACGTCATGACGAGGTGGTGAGTTCAATCCAAAACTGTCGCTACATTTCCAAAAAGTACTTATTTGCCCAAAACGGACACCGTGTGCAAAAGTTACGTTCAATTCTTCGTTCGCCGACTATCCAAGCGTTCGAAATATAAAAGTGCTCAGTCTTTCGGAAAAAGGCCGAAATCCCCCAAATGTCATGACGAGGTGGTGAGTTCAATCCAAAACGGTCGCTACATTTCCAAAAAGTACTTATGGGCCCAAAACGGACACCGTGTGCAAAAGTTACGTTCAATTCTTCGTACGTCGACTATCCAAGCGTTCCATATACAAAAGTGCTCAGTCTTTCGAAAAATGGCCGAAATCCCCTGAACGTCATGACGAGGTGGTGAGTTCAATCCAAAACGGTCGCTACATTTCCAAAAAGTACTTATGGGCCAAAAACGGACACCGTGTGCAAAAGTTACATTCAATTCTTCGTACGCCGACTATCCAAGCGCTCCAAATATAAAAGTGCTCATTCTTTCGAAAAATGGCCGAAATCTCTCGTACGTTGCGAGGAAGTGGTGAGTTCAATCCAAAGCGGTCGCTACATTTCCACAAAGTACTTATGGGCCCAAAACGGACACCGTGTGTAAAAGTTACAATCCTTCGTACGCCGACTATCCAAGCGTTCCAAATATAAAAGTGCTCATTCTTTCGAAAAATGGGCGAAATCCTCCGAACGTCACGACGAAGTTGTGAGTTCAATCCAAAACGGTCGTTACATTTCCAAAACGCACTTATGGGCCAAAAACGGACAACGTGTGCAAAAGTTACGCTCAATTCTTCGTACACCGACTATCCAAGCGTTCCAAATATAAAGTGCTCATTCGTTCGAAAAATGGCCGAAATCCCTCGTACATCACTACGAAGTGGTGCGTTCAATCCAAAACGTTCGCCACATCTCCCAAAAGTACTTATGGGCCCAAAATGGACACTGTGTGCAAAAGTTAGGCTCAATTCTTCGTACCCCGACTATCCAAGCGTTCCAAATACGAAACTGCTCGTTCGTTCCAAAAATGGTCGAAATCCCTCGAACGTCACGACGAAGTTGTGAGTTCAATCCAAAACGGTCGCTACATTTTTAAAAAGTACTTATGGGCCCAAAACGGACACCGTGTGCAAAAGTTACGCTCAATTCTTCGTACACCGACTATCCAAGAGTTCCAAATATAAAAGTGCTCACTCTTTCGAAAAATGGCCGAAATCCCTCGAACTCACGACGAAGTTGTGAGTTCAATCCAAAACGGTCGCTACATTTCCAAAAAGTACTTATGGGCCCGAAACGGACACCGTGTGCAAAAGTTACGCTCAATTCTTCCTACGCCGACTATCCAAGCTTTCCAAGAATAAAAGTGCTCATTCCTTTGAAAAATGGTCGAAATCCTTCGAACGTCACGACGAAGTTTTGAGTTCAATCCAAAACGGTCGCTACATTTCCAAATAGTACTTATGGGCCCAAAACGGACACCGTGTGCAAAAGTTACCCTCAATTCTTCGTACGCCGACTATCCAAGCGTTCCAAATTTAAAAGTGCTCATTCTTTCGAAAAATGGCCGAAATCCCTCGAACTCACGATGAAGTTGTTAGTTCAATCCAAAACGGTCGCTACATTTCCAAAAAGTACTTATGGGCCCAAAACGAACACCATGTGCAAAAGTTACGCTCAATTCTTCGTACGCCGACTATCCAAGCGTTCCAAATTTAAAAGTGCTCATTCTTTCGAAAAATGGCCGAAATCCCTCGAACTCACGACGAAGTAGTGAGTTCAACCCAAAACGGTCGCCACATTTCCAAAAAGTACTTATGGGCCCAAAACGAACACCGTGTGCAAAAGTTACGCTCAATTCTTCGTACGCCGACTATCCAAGCGTTCCAAATATAAAAGTGCTCAGTCGTTTGAAAAATGGCCGAAATCCCCCGAACGTCATGACGAGGTGTTGAGTTCAATCCAAAACGGTCGCTACATTTCCAAAAATTACTTATGGGCCCAAAACGGACACCTTGTGCAAAAATTACGTTCAATTCTTCGTACGCCGACTATCCAAGCGTTCCAAATATAAAAGTGCTCAGTCTTTCGAAAAATGGTCGAAATCCCCCGAACGTCATGATGAGGTTGTGAGTTCAATCCAAAACGGTCGATACATTTCCGAAAAGTACTTATGGGACCAAAACGGACACCGTGTGCAAAAGTTACGCTCAATTCTTCGTACACCAACTATCCAAGCGTTCCAAATATAAAAGTGCTCATTCTTTCCAAAAATGGCCGAAAGTGAGTTCAATCCAAAATGGTCGCTACATTTCCAAAAAGTACTTATGGGCCCAAAACGGACACCGTGTGCAAAAGTTACGCTCAATTCTTCCTACGCAGACTATCCAAGCGTTCCAAATATAGAAGTGCTCATTCCATCGGAAAATGGCCGAAATCCCTCGAACGTCACGATGAAGTGGTGAGTTCAATCCAAAACGGTCGCTACATTTCCAAAAAGTACTTATGGGCCCAAAACGGACACCGTGTGCAAAAGTTACGCTCAATTTTTCCTACGCCGACTATCCAAGCGTTCCAAATATAAAAGTGCTTAGTCTTTCGAAAAATGGCCGAAATCCCTCGAACTCACGACGAAGTTGTGAGTTCAATTCAAAACGGTCGCTACATTTCCAAAAAGGACTTATGGGCCCAAAACGGACACCGTGTGCAAAAGTTACGCTCAATTCTTCCTACGCCGACTATCCAAGCGTTCCAAATCTAAAAGTGCTCATTCTTTCAAAAAATGGCTGAAATCCCTCGTACGTCACGATGAAGTGGTGAGTTCAATCCGAAACGGTCGCTACATTTCCAAAAAGTACTTATGGGCCCAAAATGGACACCGTGTGAAAAAAGTTATGCTCAATTCTTCCTACGCCAACTATCCAAGCGTTCCAAATATAAAAGTGCTCAGTCTTTCGAAAAATGGCCGAAATCTCTCAAACATCATGACGAGGTGGTGAGTTCAATCCAAAACGATCGCAACATTTCCAAAAAGTACTTATGGGCCCATAACGGACACCGTGTGGAAAAGTTACGCCCAATTCTTCCTACGCCGACTATCCAAGCCTTCCAAATATAAAAGTGCTCAGTCTTTCAAAAAATGGATAAAATCCCTCGAACGTCATGACGAGGTGGTGAGTTCAATCCAAAACGGTCGCTACATTACCAAAAAGTACTTATGGGCCCAAAACGGACACCGTGTGCAAAAGTTACGTTCAATTCTTCGTACTCCGACTATCCAAGCGTTCCAAATATAAAAGTGCTCATTCTTTCCAAAAATGGCTGAAATCCTTCGTACGTCACGACGAAGAGGCGAGTTCAATCCAAAACGGTCATTACATTTCCAAAAAGTACTTATGGGCCCGAAACGGACACCGTGTGCAAAAGTTACGTTCAATTCTTCGTAGCCGACTATCCAAGCGTTCCAAATATAAAAGTGCTCGTTCTTTCGAAAAATGGCCGAAATCTCTCGAATGTCACGACGAAGTGGTGAGTTCAATCCAAAATAGTCGCTACATTTCCAAAAATGTACTTATGGGCCCAAAACGGATACCCTGTGCAAAAGTTACGCTCAATTGTTCGTACGCCGACTATCCAAGCGTTCCAAATCTAAAAGCGCACATTCTTTCAAAAAATGGCCGAAATCCCTCGAACTCACGACGAAGTTGTGAGTTCAATCCAAAACGGTCGCTACATTTCCAAAAAGTACTTATGGCCCCAAAACCGACACCGTGTGCAAAAGTTATGCTCAATTCTTCCAACGCCGACTATCCAAGCGTTCCAAATATAAAAGTGCTCATTCCTTCAAAAAATGGTCGAAATCCCTCGAACGTCACGACGAAGGGGTGAGTTCAATCCAAAACGGTCACTACATGTTCGAAAAGTACTTAAGGGCCCAAAACGGACACCGTGTAAAAAAGTTATTCTCAATTCTTCGTACGCCGACTATCCAAGCGTTCCAAATATAAAAGTGCCCATTCTTTCAAAAAATGGCTGAAATCCCTCATACGTCACGACGAAGTAGTGAGTTCAATCCAAAACGGTCGCTACATTTCCAAAAAGTACTTATGTGCCCAAAACGGACGTCATGTGCAAAAGTTACGCTCAATTCTTCCTACGCCGACTATCCAAGCGTTCCAAATATAAAAGTGCTCAGTCTTCCAAAAAATGGCTAAAATCCCTCGAATGTCACAACGAGGTGGTGAGTTCAATCCAAAACGGTCGCTACATTTCCAAAAAGTACTTATGGGCCCAAAATGGACACCGTGTACAAAAGTTACGCTCAATTCTTCGTACGCCGACTATCCAAGCGTTCCAAATATAAGAGTGCCCATTTTTTCAAAAAATGGCCGAAATCCCTTGAACGCCACGACGAGGTGATGAGTTCAATCCAAAATGGTCGCTACATTGCCAAAAAGTACTTATGGGCCCAAAACGGACACCGTGTGCAAAAGTTACATTCAATTCTTCGTACGCCGACTATGTGAGCGTTCCAAATATAAAAGTGATCATTCTTTCCAAAAATGGTCGAAATCCCTCGTACGTCACGGTGAAGAGGCGAGTTCAATCCAAAACGGTCGCTACATTTCCAAAAAGTACTTATGGGCCCGAAACGGACACCGTGTGCAAAAGTTACGTTCAATTCTTTGTAGCTGACTATCCAAGCGTTCGAAATATAAAAGTGCTCATTCTTTCGAAAAATGGCCAAAATCTCTCGAACGTCATGACAAAGTGGTGAGTTCAATCCAAACGAGTCGCTACATTTCCAAAAAGTACTTATGGGATCAAAACGGACACCGTGTGCAAAAGTTATGCTCAATTCTTCGTTCGCCGACTATCAAAGCGTTCCAAATCTAAAAGTGCTCATTCTTTTGAAAAATGGCCGAAATCCCTCGAACTCACGAAGAAGTTGTGAGTTCAATCCAAAACGGTCGCTACATTTTCAAAAAGTACTTATGGGCCCAAAACGGACAGCGCGTGCAAAAGTTACGCTCAATTCTTCATACGCCGACTATCCAAGCGTTCCAAATATAAAAGTGCCCATTCTTTCGAAAAATGGCCAAAATCCCTCGAACGTCATGACGAGGTGGCGAGTTCAATCCAAAACGGTCGCTAAATTTCCAAAAAGTACTTATGGTCCCAAAACAGACACCGTGTGCAAAAGTTGCGTTCAATTCTTCGTACGCCGACTATCCAAGCGTTCCAAATAAAAAAGTGCTCATTCTTTCGAAAAATGGCCGAAATCCCTCATACGTCACGATGAAGTGGTGAGTTCAATCCAAAACGGTCGCTACATTTCCAAAAAGTACTTATGGGCCCGAAACGGACACCGTGTGCAAAAGATACGTTCAATTCTTTGTACGCCGACTATCCAAGCGTTCCAAATAAAAAAGTGCTCATTCTTTCGAAAAATGGCCGAAATCCCTCGTACGTCACGATGAAATGGTGAGTTCAATACAAAACGGTCGCTACATTTCCAAAAAGTACTAATGGCCCCGAAACGGACACCGTGTGCAAAAGTTACGTTCAATTCTTCGTACGCCGACTATACAAGCCTTCCAAATATAAAAGTGCTCATTCTTTTGAAAAATGGCCGAAATCTCTCGAACGTCACGACGAAGTAGTGAGTTCAATCCAAAACAGTCGCTACATTTCCAAAATGTACTTATGGGCCCAAAACGGACACCGTGTACAAAAGTAATGCTCAATTCTTCGTACGCCGACTATCCAAGCGTTCCAAATCTAAAAGTGCTCATTCTTTCAAAAAAAGGTCGAAATCCCTCGAACGCCAGGACGAAGTGGTGAGTTCAATCTAAAACGGTCGCTACATTTCCAAAAGTACTTATGGGCCGAAAACGGACACCGTGTGCAAAAGTTACGCTGAATTCTTCGTAAGCCGACTATCCAGGCGTCTAAAATATAAAAGTCCTCATTCTTTTGAGAAATGGCCAAAATCCCTCGAACGTCACGAAGAAGTGGTGAGTTCAATCCAAAACTGTCGCTACATTTCCAAAAAGTATTTATATGACCAAAAAGGACAACGTGTGCAAAAGTTACGCTCAATTCTTCCTACGTCGACTATCCAAGCGTTCCAAATATAAAAGTGCTTAGTCTTTCGAAAAATGGACAAAATGCCTAGAACGTCACGACGAGGTGGTGAGTTCAATACAAAACGGTCGCTACATTTCCAAAAAGTGCTTATGGGCCTAAAACGGACACCGTTTGCAAAAGATACGTTCAATTCTTCGTACGCCGACTAATCAAGCGATCCAAATGTAAAAGAGCTCATTCATTCAAAAAATGGCCAAAATCACTCGTACGTCACGATGAAGTGGTGAGTTCAATCCAAAACGGTCGCTACATTTCCAAAAATTACTTATGGACCCGAAATGGACACAGTGTGCAAAAGTTACGTTCAATTCTTCGTACGCCGACTATCCAAGCGTTCCAAATATAAAAGTGCTCATTCTTTCGAAAAATGGCCAAAATCTCTCGAACGCCACGATGAAGTGGTGAGTTCAATCCAAAACGGTCGCTACATTTCCAAAAAGTACTTATGGGCCCGAAACGGACACCGTGTGCAAAAGTTACGTTCAATTCTTCGTACGCCGACCATCCAAGCGTTCCAAATATAAAAGTGCTCATTCTTTTGTAAAATGGCCAATATCCCTCGAACGTCACGACGAAGTGGTGAGTTCAATCCAAAACGGTCTTTACATTTCAAAAAAGTACTTACGGGCCCAAAACGGACACCGTGTACAAAAGTTACGCTCAATTCTTCGTACGCCAACTATCCAAGCGTTCCAAATATAAAAGTGCTCATTCCATCAAAAAATGGCCGAAATCCCTCGAACGTCACGATGAAGTAGTGAGTTCAACCCAAAACGGTCGCTACATTTCGAAAAAGTACTTATGGGCCCAAAATGCACACCGTGTGCAAAAGTTACGCTCAATTCTTCGTACGCCGACTATCCAAGAGTTCCAAATATAAAAGTACCCATTCATTCGAAAAATGGCTGAAATTCATCGAACGTCATGACGAGGTGGTGAGTTCAATCCAAAACGGTTGCTACATTTCCAAAAAGTACTTATGGGCCCAAAACGGACACCG
>NW_019263358.1:0-9037 GCF_002742605.1 Olea europaea var. sylvestris
TTTTGGCGAATTGCTAGTCTAATTCGATTGGAATCGAGCCAATGAAAAGTGGTTTTTTATTTCATGATAACTTCGGGTTCGTTTGTTTTTGGCGAATTGCTAGTCTAATTTGATTGGAATCGAGCCAATGAAAGGAGGTTTTTCATTTCATGATAACTTCGGGTTTGTTCATTTTTGGCGAATTGCTAGTCTAAATCAATTGGAATCGAGCCAATGAAAGGTGGATTTTGATTTCATGATAACTTTGGGTTTGTTCGTTTTGGCGAATTGTTCTTCTAATTCGGTAGGAATCAAGCTAATTAAAAGTGGTTTTTCATTTCATGATAACTTTAGATATGTTCTTTTTGGCAAATTGCTATTCTAAATCGATTAGAGTCGAGCCAATGAAAAGTGGTTTTTCATTTGATGATATCTTCGGGTTTCCTCATTTTTGGCGAATTGCTAGTCTAAATCGATTGGAATCGAGCCATTGAAAAGTGGCTTTTGATTTCACGATAACTTCGGTTTTGTTCATTTTTGGCGAATTGCTAGTATAATTCGATTGGAATCGAGCCAATAAAAGGTGGTTTTTCATTTCATGATAACTTTGGGCTTGTGCATTTTTGGCAAATTGCTAGTCTAAATAAATTTGATTCGAGTTAATGAAAAGGGGCTTTTGTTTTCAAGATAACTTCGGATTCGTTAATTTTTGGCGAATTGCTAGTATAATTCGATTGGAATCGAGTAAAAGAAAAGCCATTTTTCATTTCACGATAACTTCGGGTTTGTTAGTTTTTGACGAATTGCTAATCTAAATTGATTGTAATTGAGCTAATGAAAAGTGGCTTTTGATTTCATGTTATCTTTGGCTTTTATCGTCTTGGTGAATTGGTAGTCTAATTGGATTGGAATCCATCTAATGAAAAGTTGTTTTGAATATCATGATGACTTCGAGTTTGTTCGTATTTAGCGAACTGCTAGTCTAATTTGATTGGAATTCAGCCAATGAAAAGTGGTTTTTGATTTCATGAAAACGTCGGGTTTGTTAGTTTTTAGCGAATTGCTAGTCTAATTCGATTATAATCGAGCCAATGAAAAGTGGTTTTTCATTTCATGATAACTTCGGGTTTGTTCCTTTTTGGTGAATTGCTTGTCTAAATCGATTGGAATCAAGCCAATAGATTGTATGATCACTTTGGGTTTGTTCATTTTTGACGAATTGCTAGTCCAATTCGATTGGAATCGAGCCAATGAAAGTGGTTTTTCATTTTGATGATAACTTCAGGTCTGTTGGTTTTCGGCAAATTGCTAGTCTAAATCGATTGGAATCGAGCCAATGAAAAGTGGCTTTTGATTTCATGATAACATCGAGATTGTTTGTTTCTGGCTAATTGCTTATCTAATTCGATTGGAATAAGCCAAAGAAAAGTGGTTTTCCATTTCATGATAACTTCAGGTTTGTTCGTTTTTGGCGAATTGCTAGTGTAAATCGATTGGAATCGAGCTAATGAAAAGTTGATTTTGATTTCATGATAACTTCGGGTTTGTTCTTTTTTGGCGAATTGATAGTCTAATTCGATTGGAATCACGCTAATGAAAAGTGGTTTTTCATTTCACGATAACTTCGGGTTTGTTCGTCGTTGGTGGATTGCTAGTCTAATTTGATTGGAATTGAGTCAATGAAAAGTGGTTTTTCATTTTATGATATCTTCGGGTTTCCTCATTTTTGGCGAATTGCTAGTCTAAATCGATTGGAATCGAGCCAATGAAAAGTGGCTTTTGATTTCATGTTATCTTCGGGTTTGTTCATTTTGGTGAATTAGTAGTCTAATTCGATTGGAATCCATCTAATGAAAAATTGTTTTGGATATCATGATAACTTCGGATTTGTTCGTTTTTGGTGGATTGCTAGTCCAATTTGATTGGAATTGAGCCAAAGAAAAGTGGTTTTCCATTTCATGATAACTTCAGGTTTGTTCGTTTCTGGCGAATTGCTATTGTAAATCGATTGGAATCGAGCTCATGAAAAGTTGATTTTGATTTCATGATAACTTCGGGATTGTTCATTTTTGGTGAATTGCTAGTAGAATTCGATTGTAATCGAGCCAATGAAAAGTGATTTTTCATTTCATGATAACTTCGAGTTGTTCTTTTTTAGCGAATTGCTTGCCTAAATCGATTGGGATCAAGCCAATGAAAAGTGATTTTTCATTTCATGATAACTTCGAGTTGTTCTTTTTTAGCGAATTGCTTGCCTAAATCGATTGGGATCAAGCCAATGAAAAGTGATTTTTCATTTCATGATAACTTCGAGTTGTTCTTTTTTAGCGAATTGCTTGCCTAAATCGATTGGGATCAAGCCAATGAAAAGTGATTTTTCATTTCATGATAACTTCGGGTTTGTTCATTTTTGGCGAATTGCTAGTCCAATTCGATTGGAATCGAGCCAATGAAAAGTGGCTTTTGATTTTATGACAACTTTGGGTTTGTTCATTTTTTATGAATTGCTAGTCTAAATCGATTTGAATCGAGCCAATGAAAAGTGGATTTTGATTTCATGATATCTTCGAGTTTTTTCGTTTTTGCGAATTGGTAGTCTAATTCGACTGGAATCGAGAAAAAGAAAAGTGGTTTTTCATTTCTTGATAACTTCGGGTTGGTTCATTTCTGGCAAATTGCTAGTCTAAATCGATTGGAATTGAGCCAATGAAAAGTGATTTTTGATTTCATGATAACTTCGGGTTTGATCTTTTTGGCAAATTGATAGTCTAATTCGATTGGAATCGAGCGAATGAAAAGTGATTTTTCATTTCATGATGACTTCGGGTATGTTCATTTTTGGCGAATTGCTAGTCCAATTCGATTGGAATCGAGCCAATGAAAAGTGGCTTTTGATTTCATGATAACTTAGGGTTTGTTCATTTTTGGAGAATTGCAAGTCTAATTCGATTGGCATCGAGCCAAAGAAAAGTGGTTTTTCATTTCACGATAACTTCGGGTTTGTTCGTTTTTGGCGAATTACTAATCTAAATCGATTGAAATCGAGCCAATGAAAAGTGGCTTTTGATTTCATGTTATCTTCGGGTTTGTTCGTTTTTGGCGAATTGCTAGTCTAATTCGATTGGAATCTAGCCAATGAAAAGTGGTTTTTTATTTCACGATAACTTCGGGTTCGTTCGTTTTTTGGCGAATTGCTAGTCTAATTCGATTGGAATCGAGCCAATGAAAGGTGATTTTTCATTTCATTGTAACTTTGGGTTTGTTCATTTTTGGGGAATCGTTAGTCTAATTCGATTGGAATCGAGCCAATGCAAGGAGGTTTTTCATTTCATGATAACTTTTGATTTGTTCATTTTTGACGAATTGCTAGTCTAATTCGATTGGAATCGAGCCAATGAAAGGAGGTTTTTCGTTTCTTGATAACTTCGGGTTTCTTCATTTTTGGATAATTGCTAGTCTAATTCGATTGGAATCGAGCCAATGAAAAGTGATTTTTGATTTCATGATAACTTCGGGCTTGTTCGTTTTTGACGAATTGCTAGTCTAATTCGATTGGAATCAAGCCATTGAAAGGAGGTTTTTCATTTCATGATAACTTCAGATTTGTTCATAATTGTCGAATTGCTAGTCTAATTTGATTGGAATCGAGCCAATGAAAGGAGGCTTTCGATTTGATGATAACTTCGGGTTTGTTCATTTTTGGCGAATTGCTAGTCTAAATCGATTGGAATCAAGCCAATGAAAAGTGGATATTGATTTCATGATAACTTCAGGTTTGTTCGCTTTTGGCAACTTGTTAGTCTAATTCGATAGGAATCGAGCCAATGAAAAGTGGTTTTTCATTTCATGACAACTTCGGGTTTGTTCGTTTGTCGCGAATTGCTAGTCTAATTCGATTGGAATTGAGCCAATGAAAGGCGGTTTTTCATTTCATGATAACGTTGGGTTTGTTCATTTTTGGCGAATCACTAGTCTAATTCGATCGGAATCGAGCCAATGAAAGGAGGTTTTTCATTTCATCATAACTTTTGATTTGTTCATTTTTGGCGAATTGCTAGTCTAATTCGATTGGAATCGAGACAATGAAAGGAGGTTTTTCATTTCTTGATAACTTCGGGTTTGTTCATTTTTGGCGAATTGCTAGTCTAATTCGATTGGAATCGAGCCAATGAAAAGTGGTTTTTGATTTCATGATAACTTCGGGCTTGTTCATTTTTGGCGAATTGCTAGTCTAATTCGATTGGAATCGAGCCAATGAAAAGTGGTTTTTGATTTCATGATAACTTCGGGCTTGTTCGTTTTTGGCGAATTGCTAGTCTAATTCGATTGGAATCAAGCCATTGAAAGGTGGTTTTCATTTCATGATAACTTCAGATTTGTTCGTAATTGGCGAATTGCTAGTCTAATTTGATTGGAATCGAGCCAATGAAAGGAGGCTTTCGATTTGATGATAACTTCGGGTTTGTTCATTTTTGGCGAATTGCTAGTCTAAATCGATTGGAATCGAGCCAATGAAAAGGGGATATTGATTTCATGATAACTTCAGGTTTGTTCGGTTTTGGCGACTTGTTAGTCTAATTCGGTCGGAATCGAGCCAATGAAAAGCGGTTTTTCGTTTCACGGCAACTTCGGGTTCGTTCGTTTTTGGCGAATTGCTAGTCTAATTCGATTGGAATCGAGCCAATGAAAGGCGGTTTTTCATTTCATGATAACTTTGGGTTTGTTCATTTTTGGCGAATTTCTAGTCCAAATCGATTGGAATCGAGCCAATGAAAGGAGGTTTTTCATTTCATGATAACTTCGGGTTTGTTCATTTATGGCGAATTGCTAGTCTAAATCAATTGGAATCGAGCCAATGAAGAGTGGATTTTGATTTCATGATAACTTTGGGTTTGTTCGTTTTTGCGAATTGCTCGTCTAATTCAGTAGGAATCGAGCCAATTAAAAGTGGTTTTTCATTTCATGATAACTTCGAATTTGTTCTTTTTTGGCAAATTGCTATTCTAAATCGATTGGAATCGAGCCAATGAAAAGTGGTTTTTGATTTCATGACAACTTTGGGTTCGTTCATTTTTGGCGAATTGCTAGTCTAATTCGATTGAAATCGAGCCAATGAAAAGTGGTTTTTGATTTCATGACAACTTTGGGTTCGTTCATTTTTGGCGAATTGCTAGTCTAATTCGATTGAAATCGAGCCAATGAAAAGTGGTTTTTGATTTCATGACAACTTTGGGTTTGTTCATTTTTGGCGAATTGCTAGTCTAAATCAATTGGAATCGAGCCAATGAAGAGTGGATTTTGATTTCATGATAACTTTGGGTTTGTTCGTTTTTGCGAATTGCTCGTCTAATTCAGTAGGAATCGAGCCAATTAAAAGTGGTTTTTCATTTCATGATAACTTCGAATTTGTTCTTTTTTGGCAAATTGCTATTCTAAATCGATTGGAATCGAGCCAATGAAAAGTGGTTTTTCATTTGATGATATCTTTGGGTTTCCTCATTTTTGGCGAATTGCTAGTCTAAATCGATCGGAATCGAGCCAATGAAAAGTGGCTTTTGATTTCATGTTATATTCGGGTTTGTTCGTTTTGGTGAATTACTAGTCTAATTCGATTGGAATCGAGTGAATGAAAGGAGGTTTTTCATTTCTTGATAACTTCGGGTTTGTTCATTTTTGGCGAATTGCTAGTCTAATTCGATTGGAATCGAGCTAATGAAAAGTGGTTTTTGATTTCATAATAACTTTGGGCTTGTTCATTTTTGGCGAATTGCTAGTCTAATTCGATTGGAATCAAGCCATTGAAAGGAGGATTTTCGTTTCTTGATAACTTCGGGTTTGTTCATTTTTTGGTGAATTGCTAGTCTAATTCGGTTGGAATTGAGCCAATGAAAAACAATGAAAAGTGGTTTTTCATTTGATGATATCTTCGGGTATGCTCACTTTTGCCGACTTGCTAGTCTAATTCGATCGGAATCGAGCCAATGAAAAGTGGTTTTTCATTTCACGAAAACTTCGGGTTTGTTCGTTTGTGGCGAATTGCTAGTCTAATTCGATAGGAATTGAGCCAATGAAAGGCGATTTTTATTTCATGATAACTTTGGGTTTGTTCATTTTTGGCGAATCGCTAGTCTAATTCGATTGGAATCGAGCCAATGAAAAGTGGAATTGATTTCATGATATCTTTGGGTTTGTTCGTTTTGGCGAGTTGGTTGTGTAATTCGATTGGAATCTAAGTAATGAAAACTGGTCCTTCATTTCATGATAACTTCGGATTTGTTCTTTTTGGCGAATTGTTAGTCTAAACCGACTGGAATTGAGCCAATGAAAAGTGGTTTTTCATTTGATGATATCTTCGGGTTTCCTCGTTTTTGGCGAATTGCTAGTCCAAATCGATTGCAATTGAGCCAATGAAAAGTGGTTTTTCATTTGATGATATCTTCGGGTTTCCTCGTTTTTGGCGAATTGCTAGTCCAAATCGATTGCAATTGAGCCAATGAAAAATTGTTTTTAATTTCATGATAACTTCGGGTTTGTTCGTTTTCGACGAATTGCTAGTCTAATTTGATTGGAATCGAGCCAAAAGAAAAGTGGTTTTCATTTAATGATAAATTTGGGTTTGTTCATTTTCGGTGAATTTCAAGTCTAAATCGATTGGAATCGAGCCAATGAAAAGTAGCTTTTGATTTCATTATAACTTTGGGTTTGTTCATTTTAGCGAATTGCTAGTCTAATTCGATTGGAATCGAGCCAATGAAAATTGATTTTTAATTTCATGATAACTTCGAGCTTGATCATTTTTGGCGAATTGCTAGTCTAATTCGATTGGAATCGAGCAAATGAAAAGTGGTTTTTTATTTCATGATAACTTCGGGTTCGTTCATTTTTGGCGAATTGCTAGTCTAATTCGATTAGAATCGAGCCAATGAAAAGTGGTTTTTCATTTGATGATATCTTCAGGTTTCCTCATTTTTAGCGAATTGCTAGTCTAAATCGATCGGAATCGAGCCAATGAAAAGTGGCTTTTGATTTCATGTTATCTTCGAGTTTGTTCGTTTTGGTGAATTACTAGTCTAATTCGATTGGAATTGAGCCAATGAAAGGAGGTTTTTCATTTCTTGATAACTTCGGGTTTGTTCATTTTTGGCGAATTGCTAGTCTAATTCGATTGGAATCGAGCCAATGAAAAGTGGTTTTTGATTTCATGATAACTTTGGGCTTGTTCGTTTTTGGCGAATTGCTAGTCTAATTCGATTGGAATCAAGCCATTGAAAGGAGGTTTTTCGTTTCTTGATAACTTCGGGTTTGTTCATTTTTGGCGAATTGCTAGTCTAATTCGGTTGGAATCGAGCCAATGAAAAGTGGTTTTTCATTTCATGATAACTTCGGATTTGTTCTTTTTGGCAAATTGCTATTCTAAATCGATTGGAATCGAGCCAATGAAAAGTGATTTTTCATTTGATGATATCTTCGGGTTTGCTCACTTTTGCCGACTTGCTAGTCTAATTCGATCGGAATCGAGCCAATGAAAAGTGGTTTTTCGTTTCACGACAACTTCGGGTTGGTTCGTTTGTGGCGAATTGCTAGTCTAATTTGATTGGAATTGAGCCAATGAAAGGTGGTTTTTCATTTCATGATAACTTTGGGTTTGTTCATTTTTGGCGAATCGCTAGTCTAATTCGATTGGAATCGAGCCAATGAAAAGTAGAATTGATTTCATGATATCTTTGGGTTTGTTCGTTTTGGCGAGTTGGTAGTGTAATTCGATTGGAATCTAGCTAATGAAAACTGGTCCTTCATTTCATGATAACTTCGGATTTGTTCTTTTTGGCGAATTGTTAGTCTAAACCGATTGGAATTGAGCCAATGAAAAGTGGTTTTTCATTTGATGATATCTTCGGGTTTCCTCGTTTTTGGCGAATTGCTAGTCCAAATCGATTGCAATTGAGCCAATGAAAAATTGTTTTTAATTTCATGATAACTTCGGGTTTGTTCGTTTTCGACGAATTGCTAGTCTAATTTGATTGGAATCGAGCCAAAAGAAAAGTGGTTTTCATTTAATGATAAATTTGGGTTTGTTCATTTTCGGTGAATTTCAAGTCTAAATCGATTGGAATCGAGCCAATGAAAAGTGGCTTTTGATTTCATTATAACTTTGGGTTTGTTTGTTTTAGCGAATTGCTAGTCGAATTCGATTGGAATCGAGCCAATGAAAATTGGTTTTTGATTTCATGATAACTTCAGGCTTGATCATTTTTGGCGAATTGCTAGTCTAATTCGATTCGAATCGAGCAAATGAAAAGTGGTTTTTTATTTTATGATAACTTTAGGTTCGTTCATTTTTGGCGAATTGCTAGTCTAATTCGATTAGAATCGAGCCAATGAAAGGAGGTTTTTCATTTCATGATAACTTTGGGTTTGTTCTTTTTGGCAAATTGCTAGTCTAATTCGATTGGAATTGAGCCAATGAAAGGAGGTTTTTCATTTCATGATAACGTCGGGTTTGTTCATTTTTGGCGAATTGCTAGTCTAAATCAATTGGAATCGAGCCAATGAAGGGTGGGTTTTGATTTCATGATAACTTTGGGTTTGTTCATTTTGGCGAATTGCTCGTCTAATTCAATAGGAATCGAGCCAATTAAAAGTGGTTTTCCATTTCATGATAACTTCGGATTTGTTCTTTTTGGCAAATTGCTATTCTAAATCGTTTGGAATCGAGCCAATGAAAAGTGGTTTTTCATTTGATGATATCTTCGGGTTTCCTCATTTTTGGCGAATTGCTAGTCTAAATCGATTGGAATCGAGCCAATGAAAAGTGGCTTTTGATTTCATGTTATCTTCGGGTTTGTTCGTTTTGGTGAATTACTAGTCTAATTCGATTGGAATCCATCTAATGAAAAGTTATTTTGGATATCATGATAACTTCGGATTTGTTCGTTTTTGGCGGATTGCTAGTCTAATTTGATTGAAATTGAGCCAAAGAAAAGTGGTTTTTGATTTCATGATAACTTCGGGTTTGTCCATTTTTGGCGAATTGCTAGTCTAATTCGATTAGAATCGA
>NW_019263358.1:10536-16373 GCF_002742605.1 Olea europaea var. sylvestris
TAAAAAGTGGTTTTTGATTTTACGATGACTTCGGGTATTTTAGTTTTTGGCGAATTGTTAGTCTAATTCGATTGGAATCGAGCCAATGAAAAGTGGTTGTTGATTTCATGATAACTTCGAGTTTGTTCATTTTCTGCTACTTGCTAGTCTAATTCGATCGGAATCTAGCCAACGAAAAGTAGTTTTTGGTTTCTTGAGAACTTTGGGTTTGTTCTTTTTTGATGAATTTCTAGTCTAATTCGATTGGAATCGAGCCAATGAAAAGTTTTTTTTGATTTCACGATGACTTCGGGTTTGATAATTTTAGGCGAATTGCTAATCTATTCCGATTGGATTCGTGCCAAGGAAAAGTGGCTTTTGATTTCATGATAACTTCGGGTTTGATCGTTTTCGAAAAATTGCTAGTCAAATTCGATGGAAATCGAGCCAATGAAAACTGGTTTTCGATTTCATGATAAGTTCGGGTTTGATTGTCTTCGGCTAATTGCTAGTTTGATTCGATTGGAATCCAGCAAATGAAAAATGGTTTTCGATTTCATAATTCTATTGGAATCGAGCCAATGAAAAGGGGTTTTTGATTTTATGATAACATCGGGTTTGTTCTTTTTTGGTGAATTGCTAGTCTAATTCAATTGGAATCAAGCTAATGAAAAGTGGTTTTGATTTCATGATAACTTCGAATTTGATCATTTTCGGAAATTGCTATTCTAATTCGATTGGTATTGAGCCATTGAAAAGTGGTTTTTGATTTCATGATAACTTTGGGTTTGTTCGTTTTTTGCGTAATGCTAGTCTAATTCGATTGGAATCGAGCCAATGAAATGTAGTTTTTTATTTCATGTTATCTTCGGGCTTGTTCATTTTTGGCAAAATGCTAGTCTAATTCAATTGGAATCGAGCATATGAAAGGTGGTTTTTGATCGCATGATAAATTCGGGTTCGATCATTTTCGACGAATTGCTAGTCCAATTCTATTTGAATTGAGCCAATGAAAAGTGGTTTTCGATTTCATGAAAACTTCGGGTTTGATCATTTTCGGCAAGTTGCGAGTCTAATTCGATTGGAATCGAGCCAATGGAAATTAGTTTTTGATTTGATGATAACTTCGGGTTGGTTTGCTTTTGTCGAATTGCTTGTCTAATTCGATTGGAATCGAGCCAATGAAAAGTTGTTTTTGATTTCATGATGACTTCGGGTTTGATCGTTTTTGACAAATTGCTAGTCTAATTCGATTGGAATCGAGCTTATGAAAAGTGGTTTTTGATTTCGTGATAACTTCGGGTTTGAGCATTTTCAGCGAATCGCTAGTCCAATTCTATTGGAATCGAGCCAATAGAAAGTGGTTTTTTGATTTTATGATGGCTTCGGGTTTGTTTGTTTTTGGAGAATTGCTAGTCTAATTCGATTGGAATCTAGCCAATGAAAAGTAGTTTTTGATTTCATGAGAACTTTGGGTTTGTTCTTTTTTATGAATTGCTAGTCTAATTCGATTGGAATCGAGCCAATGAAAAGTGGTTTTTGATTTCATGATAACTTCGGGTTTCTTTATTTTTGACGGATTGCTAGTATAATTTGATTGGAATCGAGCCAATGAAAAGGGATTTTTGATTTCATGAACCCTTCAGGTTTGTTCGTTTTTGGCGAATTACTAGTCTAAATTCGATTGGAATCGAGCCAATGAAAAGTTGTTTTGACTTCACGATAACTTCGGGTTTGTTCTTTTTTGACGAATTGCTAGTCTAATTCGATTGGAATCGAGCCAATGAAAAGTGGTTTTTGATTTCATGATGACTTCAGGTTTGAACATTTTGGGTGAATTGCTAATCTATTTCTATTGGATTCGAGCCAAGGAAAAGTGGCTTTTGATTTCATGATAACTATGGGTTTGATCGTTTTCGAAAAATTGCTAGTCTAATTCAATTGGAATCGAGCTAATGAAAACTGGTTTTCGATTTCATGATAAGTTCGGGTTTGATTGTTTTCGGCTAATTGCTAGTCTAATTCGATTGGAATCGAGCAAAGGAAAAGTGGTTTTCGATTTCATAATTCAATTGGAATCGAGCCAATGAAAAGGGGTTTTTGATTTCATGATAACATCGGGTTTGTTCATTTTTGATGAATTGCTAGTCTAATTCAATTGGAATCAAGCCAATGAAAATTGGTTTTGATTTCATGATAACTTCGAATTTGATCATTTTCGAAAATTATTAGTCTAATTCGATTGGAATCGAGCCAATGAAAAGTGGTTTTGATTTCATGATAACTTCGAATTTGATCATTTTTGAAAATTTCTATTCTAATTCGATTGGTAATGAGCCAATGAAAAGTGGTTTTTGATTTCATGATAACTTCCAGTTTGATCATTTTCGGAAATTGCTATTCTAATTCGATTGGTATCGAGCCAATGAAAAGTTGTTTTGATTTCATGGTAACTTCGGGTTTATTCATTTTTTATGTAATGCTAGTACAATAAATAAGAATACCGGGCTCTCAGAGTCTGGTAATTGGAATGAGTACAATCTAAATCCCTTAACGAGGATCCATTGGAGGGCAAGTCTGGTGCCAGCAGCCGCGGTAATTCCAGCTCCAATAGCGTATATTTAAGTTGTTGCAGTTAAAAAGCTCGTAGTTGGACCTTGGGTTGGGTCGGCCGGTCCGCCTACGGTGTGCACCGGTCGTCTCGTCCCTTCTGCCGGCGATGCGCTCCTGGCCTTAACTGGTCGGGTCGTGCCTCCGGCGCTGAATTCGATTGGAATCAAGCCAATGAAAAGTGGTTTTTTTATTTCATGATAACTTCGGGTTTGATCATTTTGGGCGAATTGCTAATCTATTTCGATTGGATTCGAGGCAAGGAAAAGTGGCTTTCGATTTCATGATAACTTCAGGTTTGATCGTTTTCAAAAAATTGCTAGTCTAATTCGATTGGAATCGAGCCAATTAAAACTGGTTTTCGATTTCATGATAAGTTTGGGTTTGATTGTTTTTGGCTAATTGCTAGTCAAATTTGATTGGAATCGAGCAAATGAAAAGTGGTTTTCGATTTCATAATTCAATTGGAATCGAGCCAATGAAAAGGGGTTTCTGATTTCATGATAACATCGGGTTTGTTCATTTTTGGTGAAATGCTAGTCTAATTCAATTGGAATCAAGCCAATGAAAAGTGGTTTCGATTTCATGATAACTTCAAATTTGATCATTTTTGGAAATTGCTAGTCTAATTCGATTGAAATCGAGCTAATTAAAGGTGGTTTTGATTTCTTGATGACTTCGGATTTCATCATTTTCGAAAATTGCTATTCTAATTCGATTGGTATTGAGCCAACGAAAAGTGGTTTTGATTTCATGATAACTTCGGGTTTATTCATTTTTTTTGTAATGCTAGTCGAATTCGATTGGAATCGAGCCAACGAAAAGTAGTTTTTGATTTCAAGATAACTTCGGGTTTGTTCATTTTTGGCAAAATGCAAGTCTAATTCGATTGGAATCGAGCATATGAAAAGTGGTTTTTGATCGCATGATAAATTCGAGTTCGATCATTTTCGACGAATTGATAGTCCAATTCTATTGGAATCGAACCAATGAAAAGTGGTTTTCGATTTCATGAAAACTTCGGGTTTGATCATTTTTGGCAAGTTGCTAGTCTAATTCGATTGGAATCGAGCCAATGGAAATTGGCTTTTGATTTGATGATAACTTCGGGTTGGTTTTTTTGTTGTCGAATTGCTAGTCTAATTCGATTGGAATCGAGCTAATGAAAAGTTGTTTTTGATTTCATGATGACTTCCGGTTTGATCATTTTCGACAAATTGCCAGTCTAATTCGATTGGAATCGAGCCAATGAAAAGTGGTTTTTGATTTCATGATAACATCGGGTTTGTTCGTATTTGGTGAATTGCTAGTCTAATTCAATTGGAATCAAGCCAATGGAAAGTGGTTTTTGATTTTATGATGACTTCGAATTTGATCATTTTCAAAAATTGCTAGCCTAATTCGATTGGAATCGAGCCAATGAAAAGTGGTTTTGATTTCATGATAACTTCGAATTTGATCATTTTTCGAAAATTTCTATTCTAATTCGATTGGTATAGAGCTAATGAAAAGTGGTTTTTGATTTCATGATAACTTCGAATTTGATCATTTTCCGAAAATTTCTATTCTAATTCGATTGGTATAGAGCCAATGAAAAGTGGTTTTTGATTTCATGATAACTTCGGGTTTCTTCATTTTTTGCGTAATGCTAGTCTAATTCGATTGGAATCGAGCCAATGAAAAGTGATTTTCCATTTCATGAAAACTTCGGGTTTGATCATTTTTAGCTAATTGCTAGTCTAATTTGATTGGAATCGAGCCAATGAAAAGTGGTTTTTGATTGCCTGATAAATTCGAGTTGGGTCATTTTTGTGGAATTGCTAGTCTAATTCGATTGGAATCGAGCTAATGAAAAGTGGCTTTTGATTTCATGATGACTTCAGGTTTGTTTGTTTTTGGCGAATTGCTAGTCTAATTCTATTAGAATCGAGCCAATGAAAAGTGGTTTTTGATTTCATGATAACTTCGGGTTTGTTTGTTTTCTGCTAATTGATAGTCTAATTCGATTGGAATCGAGCCAATGAAAAGTTGTCTTTGATTTCATGAGAACTTTGGGTTTGTTCGATTTTGAGGAATTGCTAGTCTAATTCGATCGGAATCGAGCCAGTGAAAACTTGTTTTCGATTTCATGATAACTTCGGGTTTGTCAATTTTCGGCTAATTGCTAGTCTAATTCGATTGGAATCCAGCAAATGAAAAGTGGTTTTTTATTTCGTGATAACTTCGGGTTTGATCATTTTTGGCGAATTGCTAATCTATTTCGATTGGATTCAAGCCAATGAAAAGTCGCTTTCGATTTCATGATAACTTCGGGTTTGTTCGTTTTCGAAAAATTGCTAGTCTAAATCGATTGGAATTGAGCCAATGAAAACTAGCGATTTCATGATAAGTTCGGGTTTGATTGATTACGGCTAATTGCTAGTCTAATTCGATTGGAATCGAGCAAATGAAAAGTGGTTTTCGATTTCATAATTCGATTGGAATCTAGCCAATGAAATGTGGTTTTTGATTTCATTATAACTTCGGGTTTGTTCATTTTTTACGAATTGCTAATCTAATTCGATTGGAATCGAGCCAGTGAAAACTGGTTTTCGATTTCATGATAACTTCGGGTTTGTCGATTTTCGGCTAATTGCTAGTCTAATTCGATTGGAATCCAGCAAATGAAAAGTGGTTTTTTATATCGTGATAACTTCGGGTTTGATCATTTTCGGCGAATTGCTAATCTATTTCGATTGGATTCAAGCCAATGAAAAGTCGCTTTCGATTTCATGATAACTTCGGGTTTGTTCGTTTTCGAAAAATTGCTAGTCTAAATCGATTGGAATCGAGCCAATGAAAACTAGTTTTCGATTTCATGATAAGTTCGGGTTTGATTGATTTTGGCTAATTGCTAGTCTAATTCGATTGGAATCGAGCAAATGAAAAGTGGTTTTCGATTTCATAATTCGATTGGAATCTAGCAAATGAAAAGTGGTTTTTGATTTCATTATAACTTCGGGTTTGTTCGTTTTTGACGAATTGCTAATCTAATTCGATTGGAATAGAGCCAATGAAAAGTTGTTTTGATTACATGACAACATCGGGTTTGTTCGTTTTTCAAAATTGCTAGTCTAGTTTGATTGGAATCGAACCTATGAAAAGTTGTTTTGATTTCATGATAATTTCGAATTTGATCATTTTTGAAAATTGCTATCCTAATGAGATTGGTATCGAGCCAATGAAAAGTGGTTTTTGATTTCATGATA
>NW_019263359.1:0-16359 GCF_002742605.1 Olea europaea var. sylvestris
TTGGTAGGGATTTTGATAATTGATTTTTTTATTGTTAGAAATAAAATGGATCTTACATATGAAAGAAGAATTCAAAAATAATGTGGAATAGTGAAAAATGATCAAAAAATTGATTTTAATCGACTTAATAGCTTTACCTAACAAGCTCTTACCAATAAGAAGGTTTAGAAGATAATGATTTGAAATTGTACCGAAGGTTCTCAACTATGCATAAGTGAGCAATTGAATCCCCATTCATTTGTGGTAGTTGGGTTTTCGATCTTTTACTCTTTTAGTATTTAACTTTCCAGCTAGTGATGATAATGGGCTCCGTTCAGGTCAACCACTTACCTTCTAATCTCTAGTCCTATCGGAAATTTTCAAAAGGCGAGACAAGACAAGGGTGAGATAATTTCCTATCCATATTTCCAACTCGTAAACATTTATCTAGTTTTGTCAAATCATGTCATAATTCACTGATTGACTCCACGTTTCCTTAGAGAAAAGGATTTTCGACGAACGCTTAAAGCAAGACCATCAACTCTTTGTGATTTTTGGCAACCTTGTTTTAGTGGACAAATGATCATTTTCTTATTTTTTCAGAAATGGTTACCTTTGTTTTCTTTAAAAACTCTAATAATTTCTAGATTGGGTTTGCGTAATACTTTCGCTAAGGTTACTTTTAAATAGATCAAGGCCATCTAGCATCTAGAATTAGCATTTATGGAGAACATTAAATAAAAAAAATAGTTTTGGTAGTTAAAAATGTAAAATTGATTTTTATATTTTATAAAATAAGTAATTTACAAGAAAGTTAAGTACAATGAAAGATGTTTATACACTATAAAGTTAACGAATAAACAAGAAATCAAAAGATTTAATTAAAATACTTCCACACTATGGCGTGGAGTTGTACATTATTTTATTTGTCCAAGGCATAGGAGTTCATTGTTGAAAAGAGATTGACGATAGCTCAAACTGTATTTATCGGGTAATGAATATGAGCACAATAATATATTGCCAATTTTTTTGACAAATCACTCTTTTGTGCAAAGTCTATCGATGAGAAAGGTTGAAAAAAGTTGAATCCCTTGCGAAATTAATTTTTGAGATGGGATTTTGTGAAAAGTAATTTTTGGAGAATGTACGGTTAAAAATTAGAGAAAAAGTTTACCGAAAAATGTGATTTTTTTAAGAACATGTGGTTGAAAATTAGTGTAAAAAAAAAAAAATGATTTTGAAAAATAAAAAATAAAAAAAATGAATTTTCAAACAAGTTCTAAATCTAGTTTTACTCGATGTCTACATAAGAATATGAGTACAATTGAAGTTCCCAAAGAGGATGAACATATTAGTATATTTAGCCCATATGATAATGAAACTATTAATTGAAAATAAGTTTAAAATTACAGAACAATATGTAAGAATTATTTTAAGTGAGATATTGGTGTAGATATGAAGGGATAAGCCACTTATTCCCGGCCTATGAAACTCTAATATGAAATCCCGGGATTTCTGGCAAAACTCAAATATGAAACTCTTAATACTATAAAACTTGTCTAGATACATGTTGTCTAGTACTCTATTTTGTAAAAATTAAATAATTTTCCAATTAAATATCTCTTTAACAATAAACTATGAAATATTAATGTAATAACCCATCTATATATCTGGATATTGTTTATTTGATCTTTAAATTTTTTCAGAAAGTCATATCTTCATTCTTCTAATCTTATCTGTAATAATGATTAAGATATAATAACTAACAATCAACCAATGAAAAATGACCAATTCGTTGAACAATTTGTGCATTATATGTTTTCTTGCTTTAAACGAAGAAAAGAAAAAAAGGGTTAATTACATACATAGGCCTTGAACTTATGAATTTGTGCCATTTTTATACCTTAACTCTCGATTATCTCATGTTGTACACTTTTTAGACGATTTTTAAGTAGTTCATGTTTGTTCACTCTATTGTACCTACATCTTATGACCATTTATTTAGTTCATTTTTTTTTAGAGTAAAGCAATTTCGAATTAGGGTTGGCTATTGGCATATATTAATCATTTCAAGATATTCTAAACCTAATTCTCATATAACTTGAATTAGCAAAAAACCAAACAATTGGTTGCTTCAACCCTAAGATATGATGAGTTAACATTCATTGATAAGAGCTCTTGAAAGTCACGAGCCTTTTTATCCTTGGTGTATATTGATCAGTTGAGCTGGAACTCTTATTGAATTTAAATAACTATATTCGTCTTTTGTCTCTGTAAACCTAATGGTCCAAGTCATATTTCATCCCCTTTGTTATAAAATTCACAAGCTACACATTAAGTTGCAATTATGGAGCTATAAAATGGTTGTATGAAGTGCGTTATTGAATTTTCTATCATTTTAAAAGAGAACATAACAAAACGTTTGTACTTAAACTCAAAAGGTTAGTTTTTTTTTTTTTTCCTTCTATTTTTAACACCTCAAAAGACTGAAAAACCCTTGAATGCAATTTCATGTATATGATATCATTAGACAAGTAGTAAAATTGCCTTAAGAGTCCGAATTATCATTTCCACAATTACCTATCCAATTATTTCAGTTTAACTGAAGTTAACATTATTCCAGTAAAACAATTAAAAGTTATTTTAATTAATATCTTAATTACTATAAATCTACGAAAATAATTAAAATATGCACAAATAGACAATTTAGGGGGATTAACTTGTGTATAAAAAGTATTAGGATTTACGAGTTCACCATAACTCTTTCTTTAATCTCAATCATCAAATTTCAAGCACCCTAAGTTATGTCTACCTATTGAATTTTTCTAAATTAATAAATTTATTTCTATCAAGTTCAAATCAATCATACTCAGTTAAATCAATCCGGAGTCCGTTTGGCATGACTTTACTTTTGTTTTTTTTTTCCTTATAAAAAAGTTTTTGGAGGAAGTTACCTTAATTTTTGTTTGAAAACTAAATTTTAAAAGCATTTCCTATTTCAAAAGTACTTTTAAAGAAAGTCATATTGGATTAACTTTATTCAAAACATCTTCTAACTGTAGGAATTATTTTCATAAAATTTGTCAAATGGGTTCAAAAGCAGCTTTTGAGTTTCAAAAGCAATTTTTGGATCTCACAAACTCCTTTTGACTTTTCAAAAGCCATGTCAAACAAGCTCTCGCTGTATCTTTATGTAAATCAGGATAAGCCTTAATCAATAGCAATTAATCACCAAAATATTCAGTGAAGGATCGAAAAAATTAGTTCAAATTTATCTTTATCTCTTACCAAATTCTAACTTTCACCGTGTAGTCTAAACAAATTGCTCACATCTCGTGTTGTTACCATCCACAAATCAATGAATTAATAATCAAATGAATCAAAGTCATGAATAATAGAAGCAAAAATAATACACAAACATCACTTGAAAATGACAACTTTATAATCAAAATTATGTTATATCATTCGTCCAATCCATTAGTGTTCAACGTCATGGGAGGAGAAGAGTACAAGAAAGAATTGGAGACATCACGGTTCAAAGGAAAACCGAGAAATCGTAACTTTTCTTTGATTTCTTTCTTTTTTCTTCTCTAATTTTCTGGGTGTAATCCCCTTTATTTCAACCTGGAGTAAGTTCTTATATAGTTCTCTCGCACCTTGAAAATTGCAACTCGAAAGCCTGCAAAAACCCCGAATAAAAATTGCATATAATCCGTTATTATTATTATTATTATTTATTTATTTATTTATTTATTTATTTTTTTATTCAGATCGAGCTGCGATCGGCCGCAATTTACAAACCATAACCGGCTTCAGATCGAGCTGCAATAGACCGCAATTTACAATCCATAACCGGCTGTCCACAGCCAAATCAAGCCCCTCACAATGACAGGAAAAACAAGCACTTTCAAAACTGCGACTTGTGAAGCAAGATGCTTATGGCAATCCAACCCCTCAACTTTCTGATTGTTGTGCTTTGGTCCATATTTCACTTTTTCGTCCAATTTTGATCCTTTTTATTTAAATCTTCAACATTTATCCCTAAACTTCTAAAATTGTTCAAAATCGTTCCTTCACAAGCTCTGAAATATACAAATTAGTCCCCAAACTTCTAATCAGTTGAATTTCACTCATCATTGCTGCCTTAATACTTCTTATCGATCACTTGAACTGTCTTCAATTGCTCTGAACCAACTTCAAGTTATTTTAAAAACCATAATCTTTTCACTAAATGCTCCAAGTTTGAATTTTGCTTAAAGAATAAATATTTATCAAGTTTATAAAAATGGATAAGCTTGTAAAACACTCTTATCAAATACTCTCAATCTTAAACTCTTACTCATCCTAAGAAAAACTATCTACTCAAACACAAAAATAAATAAAAATAAAAAATCAATTCATTATATAATTTCTTGTATTCGTCCCATGTTTTGAAACTGCTAAAACAATTTATAAAAGATTTTTAAGACATGATAAGGAAAAAAAAACATTTTTTACTTACCTCATGCTCAATTGATGTGTGTGCGCATAATCAATCCAATCGTTATAAACATTTATTTCGGTTATATCCTTATCTTCAATGATCAATTATTTTATTTCTCTCTCGTGAGATCCACACCTTCAATTTAATATTCCTTCACTCACATGTTATTACTATTCCGAAGTTTCTTTGTCAAGTCAATCATTCATTCCTTACTCATGTTCGTTTGAGTTTGCCCAACGAAAGCAACTGCCTAGATCTATGATGATCCTTCCTAAATTTGAGTTTCAATCTTCAGGCTTTGCTAAGCAAATCAACCTCATTAGGTATGTAGATCCCTAAATTAAGTGTACAAAGCTTAGTGATAAGTATTGTTTATACACTTATCTAGGTCTTTTAATATAGATATTTAGGAGTTTTTATGATTAATTATGACCAAATCGTATGTACTTATTGTCTTTTATGTAAAATTTAATGATTGGATGTGAAATAAGAAGAAATAAAACCACAAAACGAGGATTGAAAATTATATGGAGTCAATAGATGAGAATAGAAGATAAAGAACATAAAAATATATATTACTATGCCAAGTGACAAAAATTCTGCTCCCATGGCCAATTTCACTTGTCAATGCATCGGGTTATTCTGAACAGATGGGGTCAACTCCCTTTTGTGATACAATCTCTTTGGAACCCAAATTTGACACGTTTCTTGACTTTCGCCACATATAAATATAAGACAATGGCTAAACATTAAAGAATCTCTCTCCTACCTCTTATATCAATTCATATCATAAAATTTTCCAAGAACGAGGGACAAATTTATCATAAGTTCGAGGAAAAACAAACCTAACAATAAATCCAAATTAAGAAACATCAAGAAATAGAAGAATCAAATCTTGGAATTGAAGATCAAGAGGAAAAAAAGAAAAGATTTCGCATCTCTTTTTATATTTATAAATTTATGGTGACGAATTTTCAATTCCTTTGTTATTTTATCCTACGTATATAAAAGAGCGGAATGTTTCCAAGACACATGTCATAATTTCCCATCGTCATCCATCTTCCTATTTTTTTTTCTTTTTTTTCCCTTTCATTCTTTCATTGCTTCACACAACCATCAGCTCAAACATCTCCTCATTCCACTCCACTATCCCATACTTCCAAAATCCGATCAAATCCTAACCCAAAAGCTCATCTGCTAAAATTACAACACCCATGACCAAACTCCATCACAGATCATTTATACAACCGAAGACGAGTAGTTCCATGGTCACATATCATCAAGAAACATATTAAATTATAATCTCCCTAATTCCTATGTAAGTATATGTTTATTGTACTTTCATGTAACCATTTGTTTTCTATTTCTATGAATTTTGCTTTTCAATTTTTTGTGATTAATCATCATTCTTCCTAAATATTTAATTGATTATCGTGTTTCGTTTTAGGTTTACATAAACGAGCTAAGCCATGGTATTAATTTTGTTCAAAAATAGGTTTACATAAATTATCCAAGCCATTCCAATATTAATTTTTAATTGATTACCGTGTTTCATTTTAGTTTCGAGGTCATGGTGAATTCTAGGTTCTAAGATAATTTTGTAAGAACTATACTATTGGAATTTATTTCAGAAATTATTCGGTTCTTAAATTTGTTGTAAAATCTTAAGTTAGAGGTGAAATGCTTGTAAATTTGACACTTTCACTTTCATCTATTCTCTTTAGTGTAAAATTAAAGGGATACAAAAGGGGCAAAACTTGGGAATAGTGATTATTGGATGAGATCAGGAGAAAGGGGTAGACACTGGAGTTTCTGCTTATTTTGAAATGGACACAAAGATGGAGATTAGTTTGGGGATGACATTGTGCAAATAAAATTTGTCTATGGATTAAGCTGGTAGGCTAGAGTTGGGAATGGGCTTTGTTCGAGTAGAGTCACCCATTGGAGAAAAATGGCGACAGAGCGCAGTTTCGCGCTGCCCAGACATGTCTCCTTGCAGGGCAAAGACATCGTAGCATAGATATGACATGGTAGCTCCACGCAGCGTGGAGACATCTGGTCTCCTTTCAGCTCCAATTTTTTTCCCTTCTTTCTTTGAGCTGGGAAACTTACTCTACACCTTAACCCTAAAACTTGCAGTTTTCATTTCTTCTTCTCCATGTTTTTTCTCAACTTCTCAATTTTTTGAGGAATTTTTGGGTTGCACCTTTTTCGTGAAATTTTAGTCAAATTTAATTGGAAACATGCCAATGAACAAAATTTAACAGCTTTGCTTCTGATGTAGGGCCAATTTTGGGCAAATTCCTTCATTTAACCCTTTATTTATGCGTTATTTCCCTTTTTGGTAAATTTTGTTTTTGTTATATCTAGATCAATTTAAGTCAAATTCGAATTTTGTTTGTTGGAGGCTAATCCTTAAGATTAAGATTATCAATTTTAGTCATTAACTTGATTTTTTTTTTTCATTTTTGGAAAAAAAAATATTTTTTCATTATTTTTTAATTTTTTCGTATTTTCCTAGAGTTTTAGCTATATAAAGCATTGTAATTGATTGATTGGAATAAAATTTTTTGGGAATTTTTTTATGAAGGTGACATGGATCATATGCCTTTTTATTTTTATTTTTATTTTTTTCACTTGTTATTATAATGCTTACAATTCTTTGATTACAATGATAATGGGAGAATGACAGTCATTGGCTCTGAAATTCCTCTCCTTAGTTATGGTTAAGAGGTAGATTGAGGCCTAACTGTTGTTTTTAATATTGTTTTGAACATATTATTGTTATTTTATGAGTTGAAAATTTTGATGGAGGATTCACCAATTAACAAAAATCTCAGCTCAATTTTACTCTTTAAAGAAGATTTTAATACAGGTAGGAAAAACAGAATCCAACAGGACTATTTTTTGGTGCCTGAATTTTTATTTTTCGATTTTCTCTTAGATGGGGTTTTGTCTTCATTACCTCTACTCTTTGGATAAATTTACATTTTTTATTTGTAATTTTAGTGAACACTGCATTAGTTCCTACATATATATAGGAAATTTTTGTTTCTTAAAAGTTTAGAAAACTGGATTTTCTACTGTCTGAATCAACTATATTTCAAGCATGTCACCTGGGTCAAGACAAAGATTGTTGGCTTTGTAAAGCCTCATTTAGATATTTTCTTCTAGCTTTGGGTTAATTTGGGAAAGCTTTTAGGATTTCATGATTTGGCTATTTAATATATGTGTCATGGTTTCCAGTACTTCAGTTATATTTTTTTTATTACCCATGGCAGATTGGCTATTTTGAAATTACGATTTCTTGGATCGCTTCATGTTTTTAGTTTTACGACTTTTTTTATTTTTTTATTTTTTTTTATTGAAATTTGAGATTTTGTGTTAATTGAGTGGAGGAAGGTGTGCTTTCAAATACAACTCACTTAATTTCTTAGCAGCCTTTAGTAAATTCTCATCTCCAATTTGAGCCTACAGTATTGTGTATCTAATGAAAAGAATGAAATGGTTAACATTTTTCTTCGTCCTACAATGCTTTTCTATAACATGGAAGTCATATTCTTGTGTGAAAATAATCGTTCTGATCATATTGTAGAGATTAGTGTTTCAATTTCTAGTAAATAGCAAGTTATTTAGGAATCTGAGTACCATGCTTGGAATTCAATGCTATATTTCGTGTCTACTGTCATTTTTAATTGATATCCTTGCTACAATTGAAGCCAACGTTTTTATCATTTATGTTTATCATAATTAGTTTTGCTAATATTTTTTCATACACATTAATGTGAGCTTTGTATCTATTTATCCTCAATGTTTTCAACTTAATTATGGGAGGTGGCTACTCTTAAGATGTTGGAATTCATAAGGGAACTCAGAAAGGTACTCTAAATATTTCATTTTTTCTTTTTGTTGTCATACATGTTCTTGATGAATGGTGAGACTTACAAAAAAAAATAAAATGATTTTAAGTTCTATAGCCTTTTCTTGATAGATTACCACAATAAGTGTTGTTGGAAGTTTTGTCCTTGTTAAGATATTTGAGCAACTTGGAAAATAAGGTCAACTCCTACTTGATTTTGATTTCAAATGCTCGATTAATTTATTTAATGAATCTAGATCTTGTAAAGATGAGTTTTATGATACGTATAATTTGTTTTCTTAATAATTCAACCTGACATAAAGAAATGTCCCAAATGAACTTAATTGGACTCCTTCAAAATAGTGCAATAATCTATATGAACAGTTAATTATATTAGACCACAAATTTTATTCACATTCAGTAATGTTTCTTAAGATCAGTTGGAGATCACAGGAATATACACTCATTTTAAAATGATGGCGAAAAAAATTCTATTATGAAGTATGTGTTCATGCATTA
Source organism: Olea europaea var. sylvestris (assembly GCF_002742605.1). Taxonomy (NCBI): domain Eukaryota; kingdom Viridiplantae; phylum Streptophyta; class Magnoliopsida; order Lamiales; family Oleaceae; genus Olea; species Olea europaea. The sequence goes on from NW_019263359.1 coordinate 8,841, forward strand.
TCTTATTTTACGCGGGACAATGTATGGATCTCTACCATGCTATTTCTTTGGAAAGCTCCTACTCACGAATCAATGTAAAAGAATATTTATTTTGCACAAAGAATGTTTGTAAAAGGTGCTTATTTTTCTTCTTTGAGTATTTCTATGGAACTAGAATGAATTTTATTTGAGTAATAGAGATGATGATGGAGGTAGAAATGGTCTACGATGAAATATATATATATATATATTTTTATTTTATTTTATTTTATTTTATTTTATTTTATTTTATTTTTTTTAATTGAGCAGCTGACTACATATCTGAAAGGACACAGTTTAGTGCTCGCACCGCTGATAGAATGTTCTTAATCTAGAAGTTCTGAAAGACCCTCGGACATAGGAGGTTCTTTATTCTTTTTCGTATAATCTTTGGTTACTTAGTAATGACAGTAAAGATGCTTTCTGTTAAGTTCTTGTCCATTTATCATGTTTGGGGTCATTGGTATATAAACAAGATGTTAATCAACTAACGTGCACATTCACCCCACTTGTCTTTAGAACATGCTAGACTAGATTTCTTTTGTGTTGGGATGAAGACAAACCATATTATTGTTTATTTTTAATTCAAAGATCAAGTAATTTAGTTAATTTATGTACTTCATTGATCTTGTATACCTTGTTGAATTATTTAATTACTTGATCACTAATTAGGTAATTATTTATTTGTTTTAGTGTTGAGAGGTTCACAATTGGTTTAGAACTTTGTAATTTTGACACAAGTGTAATAGATATTAGAAATAACACGTCTGACATGTGCAATAACATATATAATCGTGTAATTGAATGCATTCGTATGAATTCTAACGAAGAATAGAATCGGGCCATACTTATAATATGTTTAACATACATCGAGAGAGATAGTTAAGCCCTATTTAATTCTCATTATTTTTAAAATATATTTTTCTCTCTTTTTTCAACTAAACATTCATCAATAAAATAATATTACACGAAAACCTAAAACTTTTCTTTATTTTTTTAAACACACATTCTCCATAAATCTACTATTCTAGAATACATTATTACAATTAAATGGGGGCTTAAACAAGCTCTAAATAAAAGTAGATTATTAACGGTCATGACTATACAAATCACACTAAATTATTTAGGCCGAGAATTGTAAATATGATATTAATAAGTGGATTCGGAACTCCAACATATTCATTTGTATATTTAGTTAGAAATAATATTAGATAACTAGTAGAATAATTTAGATATAAATATAATTCTCTTTTGTTACGTTACACACTTGTGATAGATTTATACATGTAGATTGGGAAGAGGACGTCATGTTTGTGGGAGATGATCTTCACTGTTGAAAGAGAAAGTATTTGTAAAATATTATAATGAACATGTCAAAGTTGGCTGAAAGCAAAATGTATGTAGGAGACACCAGATATTAAGATGTATTTAACATGTGGAGATAGAATCCACTTGAAAGAGTTGATAAGAAATAGCTGTCATTGCTTGTGGATTTATATTCTGAATCGATCATTTAACCTGAGGAGGTATCAACTATTGAAAAAGAGTAAAGAGACAAATTAATTACAAAGCAGCGGAATGATGAAGTAGCAATTAATGATGATGGATTTTACACATATTCTTCGGACTAATCGATTTCCCAACAATTAATTTTGCTATCAAGCCCAATGAGAAGGTAAAAGTCTACATAGTTGAATTTGAATTAGATGAAATGGGGAAGTCATATTACATTGAAAGAGGTAAGATAAAAATTTAGAGAATCAACAAAAAATCGAGCAAAGTTAAAAGAAGCAAATTAAATAAGACATCAAAAGCTTTCTGCAGAATTCTATATTAAAGATTGCAAAAGTCAAGCTAATGATTATATACCAATGCTTATTGGGAGGTAACCAATTTTTGTCCCCTTTTATTTATTATGCTGTCCAGATAATAGAATAGGTAGTTTTTATTGTTTTTGTACGCTAGGTAGTAGTTATGCATCTTCATCCTCATATTGCCTTATATATTGTGATGTATTTGAGCTCAATATGAATTGTTCCATATTATCAATTATTGATTTCTCTATATTTTGTAGGAATATGCCAAACGAAAACATACTAACCAATACTAAAAAAGGGAAATGACATGTCTAACGTGAATTGTCTAGCTCGAAATTTTGTTCCATATTTGCCATTTTATTTTACTCGATGTATTTTAAGATATTGAGGGCAATGTTTAATTCAAGTTGAGGGACAGAAAAAAATATTGAGTTTTTCATACTTTTGTGTGTTTGTGATAAAATTTTATTGCTTTAATAAATATATAGGAAAATTTTAAAAAACAAAAATTTGATAAATTTTAAAAAATTCAATTTTTTTTTCTTTAGTTCTTCTTTGTTTGCTTGCTTATGTGGAATTAGTAGCCTTGCTGACAATGGTGTATATTTGAGATATTGTGTTAGTTTATAAATTGTGAATAAGTTGTACGCATAGATTAATTTGTGCTTATCCATGTGGAATTTAATATTAATTAAGTACTTGAATTATGTTTAGCTTTGAAATGGAATGAGTTATTTCATGCTTGATAAGTTGAAATAATGGAATCTAGATGCTATGCCCAAAAACCACTAAACTATACAGTCTTAAACCAGTACTATTATAGTTTGGTATTGATTGGACTGCTATAGAGAGATATTGAGATGAATGGAAATTTCATGTGTGAAAAATCTTATGTAGATTGTCTAATATCAATAAGATGAAAAATAGGTGAAAATCTTAAATTAATGACCGATATTTGAGAATCAATGTTTATGAAGGATATTATAATAATCATTACATAAAAAAAAAAAAAAAAAAAAGTTGTCAGCATTCAAGAGTGAAACTAAATTATAGAACATCCCAATGATGACATTTATTGAAAATTCTAGAAAGAAAACTCAAAAAGCGATAAAGCTAAATTACGAAATAAAATACGCATAGCAAGCTTGAAAAAGCTAGTGCATAAAATAAAAGACGCATTGTATACATTGATTAAATCTCAAACACTTATTTGAAAGCATTAGACATTTGACTTCACCTATTTGATTCCTAGAGGTTGAAATAATCAAAATAAAGGAATTCCCTTATTCGTTGAGATATTTACTTGCAATAAGTGAGATTTATCCAAATTCGAGAGGGTGAAAATTAGTGCATAAATTTAACATTAGATTAAATATTTGGAAGAGAGTTAAAAAAAACAAGTTTGAGGGTTTTTTATGTCACGAGTAAAAAAATGAAATATTAGACCATTAAGGGTTGAAAATTGAAGCAACTTATAAATTTGTGATGTTTTACTTAATTCTTTACACACTTTAATTTTACCTTGGATAAGTAGAATTTGATTCATGTATTGTGATTTTGAAGCTCTTGGAACCAATGGTTAGAAGGGCCAACTACGTATCAAAATTGAAGAGTGATTTAAATCATGGATAAATGGCACATTGTCTGTTAAATTTGTTGCATTACTTAATTGATTGGCCATCAATCAGGTAATGAGTAATTGCATGCTTGCTTGTGGAGATAGCTTATAGTTTTGTTAGCCGATAAATAAATGTTCAAGTTTGGAATATAGACATTCAAAATTTTCTATGATTATTATGATATAATCTCATGTATTTACTATTTTTTAGGTAAAACTCAATGATTGGATATAAAATTAGTAGAAAGGAACGGAAATCAATGAAAGTGATGATTTTCAAAGTTTGGGGACTAAAGTACAAATATTCAATAGTTCATCGGACCTCAAAACTAGGAATGAAAACTGTATGGAGTCAATTAGATGAGAATAGAAGATAAAGGAAGTAAAAACTCATCTATCTTATGTATATATCCTTACGCGTGCGAGGGACAAATTCTACTCTCTAAGCTAATTTCGCTTGCTGGTAAATGGGCAAGCAGATGTAACGTGTGTGGACATGGAGTTATTCTGGACAAATAGGACCATCTTTCCTTTTTTAATACAAACTCTTAGAGAGGAAAACAAATCCAACAAAGAATTCAAATCAAGAAATATCAAGAACTTGAAGAATCAAATATCGGGATTGAAGATCATGAATAAGAAATTGATTTCACATTTCCTTTCAGTATATATAAATTTTGGGTGATGATTTTTCAATTCCTTTGTTGTTTTATCTTTAGAAAAATGTTAAGCTATATTTCTTTTGTGTTGGGATGAAGATGAACCCTAGTATTGTTTATTTTATATTAAAAGATCATGTAGTTTAATTAATTTGTGTTCTTTATTGATCTCGTATACTTTGTTGAATAATTTAATTACTTTGTCATCAATTAGATAATTAGTTACTTCTTGCAGTGGTGGGAGGTTCATAATAGTTTAGAAAGTCAACATATGGGTAATAGATATTGGAATAACATGTATGTCGTGTGCAATTGTATAGATAACCATGTAATTAAATACATTACTTTGCATATGAATTCAGACTTGGAATATGATCGGAACGTACTTAAAATATGTTTTACTTACCTGAGGAGAAATAGTTAACTAAATTATCAATTGTCATGAATACACAAATCACACTAAATTATACAGATTAAGAATTGGAAATATGATTTTAATAGATGGATTCGAAACTCTAGCATGTTCATTTGTATATTTAGTTAGAAATAATCTCACATAACTAGCAGAATAATTTAGATATTAAAATAATTCTCTTTTTTAACGTTACATTACATTCAAATTTGATTACGAATTAATAATTCAACTTAAAGCTTATTTCTCATAGTATGATACTCTTTTCTCATCACATTATTAAATGTCAACGATTTTTGTACGCTTGCGAATGTCACATGAACATTTAGTAGGAAGTACAACGCTTTTCTTTATTGCAACTTCTTATATCCTCAAGTATAGAAGAAAACATATTTATTTATTTATTTATTTTTTAATTTTGTTTTTCACCTCTTTCATCACCCTCACTTGCAAGTAGCTATTTTTCTCGAACATTAATATCATCAACGATATTCTGCTTCTTAGTTCTTCTCTCTTCACTCTACTGTAAAACGCCTGTATTTTATTTTTACAAAATGCATGCTGCTTCTTTCTACACTTTTACATATATCTTTTCTACCTAATGCAGTGCCTTTTATTAAAACGAGTAGTTCGACTCAGACCAACTTAAGCTCAAAATCCATCGAACGTGTTCTATCATTGTAACTAATCAAAAATAATGCTGATATTGATTATTGCATTCAAGAATGATCACAATCTTATATTGATAATTATAATTAACAAAATAACAAAAGTGACATCATCTAGTCATAATTCATGAATAATAAATAGTTCCAAATAAGTATCATGATTAGCCTACAAAGCTATCCACCTGGCTCACAAACACACATAAAGCTAGAAAATATTTTTGGATAGTTTCTATTTTTTCAAGTTTTTTAGCATACTTATTTATTTTTTATTTTTTCAATATATATAAAAGGAAATAACATCACACACAAACAAAACAAAGCAAAAATAATGAAGTTACTGCCAAACTTGAAGTACAAATTGCCATCTATGTGATTAAATAAATAAGCGTAAAGTAGAATAGCAATACTCCATTTATCATATAATGATGACGCTCCATTATAAATGACCTTAAACTAAAACTATACAAAAAAAATAAGTTTAGATGTAAGTGCAAACGTATTCCGTTTGCAATATAAATTAAGTAATGCAAAAAATGGCTAAAAATTTAGATTGCCTCCCAATAAGCACTTGGTTATTATCCTAACCCGTTTTGGCAACAGTAATTTTCAGGGCCTTTGAATAGGGCTATGAAGGTATTGCTTAGTTTAAATCGATTTACTTTACACCATTCATCTTTTAATCCCCAAAATCTGACTTCAAAGAAGTATTACTTGCTCATACTATCCGACTCTAACTCAATTATGAATACTTCAACTTCTCAGTCAACATTAATTACAAAATCAACTTTAGAGCAAACATTGGTGTCAGAGGATTGTAAGAGTTCATTAGATGACATTCCTTTGTTTTCCGCCATTAGGATTCACTCCTCATTCTCCATAGTTGATATTTCCTTGGGTTGAATGTTTTGTCTATTATCGAAAATTTTGGACAATTGTACAAGGACATATTCATGGAAATGCTTCATTTCTTGGTGAAGATTAGTGGAATTATCACTATTTAAATTCAGGCATGCTTGCCAACAACTAATAAGAGAAACAATTTCACAGACAAGTCATCTTCATCAACTTCAACCAATTCATCATATCCTGTCATATTAAATTATCTCATGGCAACAATATCTCCCACAAACACGCTGCCGTCATCAATTGTTACAAGTTGATCATATCCCGCATATTAAATCATTGCATAGTAAAGACATCGATTTTGTACAATTCGATTAATCTTCAATTGCTCAGAACCACTCCAAATTAGATAAAAAATCGTCATTTTTTTTCTTAAAATACCTCTAAGTATGAGTTTTACCTAAAATAACAATATTTACACTAAGCCCCCATTTGTTTCTCATTTTTGGAAGAATGAGAATAAAAAATATAGTCGCTACGAGCCTCACACAAGAGATAGAAATTCAAATTTGGTGGCTTGATGTGATGGATAACGGTCATATTTTTCATTTTAATGAGGAAATAATGGGAACCAAATAGGGGCTAAATAAAGAAGAAATCTCCTCAATTAACAAATATTTATAAGTTTGTAAGCATGGAAAAACATTCAATATATTATCAATTAGTCAATGAATGACACTTGCCCCAAAGTTGAAGGACTACAATGCAATTTCATCCTCAAGAAACCAAAAATCATTAGCTTTCAACTAAGCACACAAACACATTGCCAGATTAATTAACCTACCTGGAAATTTCGCACATATTGTTAAGGACTTATAAATTAATACTAAAAGGGTATATACCCCCATAATATGCCTTAGTTGATTCTTGGTGTCTCCGGTTCAATTTTTCCTTAAATACCCACAAAAAATTCATCCCCACAGCTCATTAATCAAGTTTATTTTCTTTCTTTACTCTTCTGCTAGCAGGTATGCCTCTTCCTGTCTAGACTAGAAGTGAAACGAAATCTTGATGTGTTCTTATAATCCTAGAATCTTGAAAGTTTTTAATAATGTCTTTGTTTGCAAGAAATTCAGGCTTTATTCGTTTTTGTTTTCGATTAATTTTTTGGCTTCAATAAGACTCCAGTTTTGTGTTAAAAGATAGCGTAAGTAGGCATGGATCCCGCTCCCCAGAACACACTGTTCTTCTAGAGATAAATGCATAGCAGTTTTAACTTATTTTCCATCACGAAGATTTTGTATTGTTAAATTCACTGATATGATATAATTTTGCTGATAGAATTGAAGTCTACTGGGAGAAGATCAATAAGCAAATTCCATTATGGCAAGAGAACAACTACAAGTGCTTAATGCACTTGATATAGCCAAGACACAACTCTACCATTTTACTGCTATTGTTATAGCAGGAATGGGGTTCTTCAC
>NW_019263360.1:0-2614 GCF_002742605.1 Olea europaea var. sylvestris
ATAGGTGGTAACCCCAGAGGAAGATCCTCTAACATCAAGCCATAAAACTCCATTAGGAGCTGCTACACTTCTGCTGGTAAATTTGAGTCCTCCTTCACTTCACTGTTCTCACCAAGCAGTAGAGCATATATCACTTCTCCACTCCCAACCTCTACTAAGAATCTAGACATAGAAAACAAATTGTTGTTATTAGTTACTAGGGCAGGGGCGGTTTCTTCTCTGCGAGGTGCCAAAATAATTTTCTTCCTTTTGACGCTAAGAGAATAAGTATTTTTCCTTCCATCATGAATAGCACTGCGATTATACTGCCAAGGTCATCCCAACAATACATAACACACATCCATAGATACCACATCACACCAAGCATTATCAAAATATTTTTTTCCAATCAAAAAAGACACTAGACACCGTTTCTCTACTGTTACTTCACTGCCTTTATTCAACCACGATAATTTGTATGGCTTGGGATGACGATCTGTCTTCAGCTACAGTTTCTAGATAGCTTTTTTAGATACTACATTCTCACAACTGCCACTATCAATGATTAACTTGCAAACTTTATCAGTAACTGTACAGGTTGTATGGAAAACATTGGTCCTCAACCAATCGTCCCCTGAATCATCCTTGGGAGTCAGCAAACTCTTGCGAACGACCAGAGTCTCTTGGCCATCTCCATACAACACATCCTCATCTTCACCTTTGTCATTTACAGGCTCTCCAACCTCATCGATATCCTCTACATGCAATTTTTCTATATCTCTATGAAAAATACGAACATGCATGAAAGCATTAACGAGCTAGAACGTCTTTAACAACCATGTGAAGCATAGAGGTATATCTCTATCCTTTATCGAATCTCACAATGTTTATTATTATGAGCTAACGATCCTATTATCTCTCTCGATGACAATAAAATCCAAGAACAATTCAATTGTTGGCCAAGTAATTGAAAAGCAATTTAAACCATAATAAACATCCAAGAATTCAAACAAATTTAACATCAATCTAATTATTGAAACCAAAAATTCATAACAAGGGTTCATCACATCCTAGTAATAAAAAAATTAGCCAAACATAGAGTTGGAATTAAACATGCAAAAGTTAAAAGACATCACCAAACTTTGACGGAACGTGGTTAACGTTGACAAATTGAAATCTGCTTTTTTCCCTTCAAAATCAGCCCTATTTTCTGCCTTAAAATTTCAACAGGTTTCTGTGTTTTCTTTCCCCAAAACAACTGCCCAATGTGTGTTTGATTCCACCAGGTTGGATGCATTTCTGGTTCTTATAAAATTCCCGCAGGCAGCTCGTTCTATTTCCGGCAGATTCTGTTTGTGTATAATATATTTTTTTGGTCCCTAATTCTGATACTTTTTTTTCTCTCTACCTGCGTGTGTCTTGACAGCTATGCTTCTTCTCCTCTACGTGTTCTGTCCTCTATTTCCACGCATGAGATATATTAATGTATAAGGTAGCAGCCTCCTTTTTTCTCATGTGCGTGTCCCCGCCTTCGTCTCTCTTCGCTCGTATGTGTTAAAATATAATATTGCAGCCCACTTTTCTAACTTTTTCCTCACTGCCGAACGTATTTCTATAGGCGTATGTATCTCTTTCAGCAATCTCCTCCGGAAGCTACCGTCTTCTATGCATATATATTCATGCTGCAAACCCTTTTTTTTTAATTTGGATCAAAACAAAAGTCCACAAATTAGGCCGATTGAATCCTTTATTTTCTTCAAGCCCTTCAGTTTCCAAACTATGAAATTTGATCTCCAAATTTTGCATCCAATAGCCAATTTAGTCTTCGTGTTTTGGAATTTGTCATTTCTTTGCTGATATATATATATTTGCTTTCTTCCTTTGATTCCCTTTTCATTTATAGAATTACATATTTAACATAAAATAAAATAATTTAGGATATAATTTGTCGAAAGAACTACCAAATATTGCTATTTTAATGCGCCGAATAAGTGTATAAAATACACTTATAAAACACCCCCAAACTTAAATATTTGTTTGTCCTCAAATAAAATTATAACCTAAATAATAACAACACCCAAGCATGCAAGTATAATTGGTTGGATAGTCTAGCATTTAAATTCAGAATTTGAGATCAAAGTATTAAATTCACAAACCGCTTCAAAGTCACAATACCAAATCAATATCCACTTTTCCAATGCAAAACCGACGTGTGTGTTTGTGAATAATTAAGTAAACATTAATGACTTAATAAGTTGTTCCAATTTCCGACCTTCTACGGTCAAATATATCCTTTCATCTCTTGTAAGATTCACACCCCCAAACTTATTCTTTTCCACTCTTTTCCCAGTGTGTAATCTAAGGTTGAATTTTTCATTACTATTCTCACCCTCTCAAATTTAAATAGATGTTATTGATTGTAGTTCAGCACTTCAATGATCAAAGATTCTCCAATTATTTGATTGCTTCGACTACCAAGACTCAACTAAGCTAATTATCTTTCATCGAAAATCAAGTTCCCTCGAACAAGTGTTGAGGCTTAGCCAAGGCATTTAGTGCTTTTGCCTTTTTTCATGCACTTGCTTTTTCTGATTTCTAAAAGTATTTTTATTATGTCTTATTATGTATTTTTTTT
>NW_019263360.1:4582-6057 GCF_002742605.1 Olea europaea var. sylvestris
TTGGCATTGATCACAGTGTTTCACATATTCATGTGCATCCTTAAATAGCGACGGCCAATAAAACCCTAATTGTAAAACCTTGCTGCTGCTGTCTTAGACGACCCAAAATGTCCAGCATAAGTAGAAGAGTGGCAACGCTCCAGAATGTTAGAGACCTCTTCATATGGTACACACCGTCGAATGATTTGATCAACACCCCTCCTGTATAAGATGGGATCCTCCCAATGATAATATTTCATCTCTGAAAAGAACTTCTTCCTTTGGTGGTGTGTAACTCAGGTGGAAGCACATTACACGCCAAGTAATTTACTATGTTCGCATACCATGGCCCACTCATCAAGCAGGGAATTTGAATCGAATAGCAGACATATTGAGCCGTCACACATTACTCCTCACCACCATGAACACCAAAATTGTTGGCTTTGAAGCATTTCTTGATATGTATGTTACAGATCCTTCCTTTGGGAAGATATTCAGGAGGTAACTGACAATCACCAACATTATTTTATTTTGCATAATGGTTATCTGTTTCGTGAATTGCAGTTGTGCATTCCAGACTATTCACTAAGGTAGTAGATCATTAGTGAACTTCATAATGAAGGACTTTTTGGGCGAGATAAGACATTGGTGTTGGTCTCTTCTGATTATTATTAGCCCAAATTGAGCAGACATAGCGCATTATGTAGAACGGTGTTATATATGTCAGAAGTCCAAAGGAGCTCTTAATAATGCTAGACTGTACACGCCATTACCTGTACCTGATGCTCCTTAGTTTGATGTGAGCATGGATTTTATATTGGTTGGTATGCTTCAGACACTGTCCACAATGAATGAAGGCTTAGAACATCCTGCAGGGGCTGCCTTAATCTTCCCACATATTGTGCAACCATCTATTTTTCCGTTTCAGATAAATCGTTCCAAACTACCAATTGATAGAACTCTTTTGTATAGTCATCAACAAATCTCGTACCTTGTCTCAGTGAATGGAACCGTTGAAATAAAGATTGAGTGTAGCCAAAAGGAAGAAAGTGCCCTTTCATCTTTTTCTTCATCTTCTCCCAATCAGTGATCTTAGACTTGCCTTGTCGTTCTCGCGAACGCCTCAATTGTTCCCACAATGCTGAAGCTCTTCCCTTAAGTTTGATGGCGACCAATTTTACCTTGACACGATCTAAAAACTCGTTATACTAAAAAATTTGCTCCACTTTATTTAGCCAATCAATAAAACCTTTAGCCTATAACGTACTAGCAAACTTCGACAGATCCACTCTGAAATCGAGGTCTACATGGTGATCCTCCCATCCACGATGCTCCAGGACTTGAGCACGATTGTGATATGGGTTTTCGAAACTAGTATCGAAATCCTGACCCTCTATATTATCATTACCAAACTTCTGTTCCGCCAAATGTTGGGTTAACTCTACAACTTGTCTCTGCAAATCTTCAATCGTCACATCCTGAACATTGCGATCACG
>NW_019263360.1:13320-16358 GCF_002742605.1 Olea europaea var. sylvestris
TAATACGAAATGGGATGTAACAATCTTACCTCGTTCAAAGAATTTCGTCCTCGAAATTCATTCGACTAGGATACAAACCAATAAATATGTAGCGCACATATTTAATCATCCATAATGCCTCATCCTAAATGATTTTTCCAATCCACCTTGATAACTTATTTTCCAACTTTTGTCTCACTAACTAGGTATCTTAGTTCCATTTAAATAGCAACCCGTGCGTTGATAACATATCTTCTGAACTTATCTTCATATTCTCTGTCATTCTATAAAAAGAAATTGCTTTAGTTCTATAATTCCCTATATCAAGCAAAGATAGATACTCAAACTCCACCATATAAATCACTATCTTATCCATATATAGTTTATTAATGTATCTCATGAACTGACTATATTAATTGAAAATAATCCTGTAACTTTTGTCGATCCCTCATCAATAATCTAAATACCATTTGTCTCCATTCTGTGTATTTAGAACCTCAAATGAAAATTATTTGAGGATAACATCTTCCATTCTAAATTGATAATATCTGTAAAAATTCAATTGTTCATGATTTTCTAAAATTTCAGTTATACCCAACAACAATTGAAATAGCTTAATATGGTATTCTTTTCCTTTAATTCTATATCACCCAATAATAATATAGACACAACTTCAAGTTCAACTCTTTTGAATAAAAATATACCTTAAACTCTTGTAATCGATAAGTATTGTGCTCTCCCACCATGTGATAACACCACAATTCTTAAATTCAACTCCAATATAATCAACTATAAATCATGTTTTAATCACGCCTCTTCAATAATCGATCGTATAATCCATAATTCATCATTTTAATTTCAAAACACATTCTATACCTTAACATAATCCATTATCATAAATCAAACCCACATCAGTTTTAGATACAATAGTAAATATTTCCTCAGAATTTTATATAATGGCAAAACTTTTATATTTCTAAACCCACACAATTTTGGTGCTCTTTCTTCCTATGAAGAGACAATTATAAAATTTAATCCATGATAATTCTATACTCTTATTCCATATAAAGAGGCTACTAGCCTAGCACCAATGCATAAGCTTTCTTGTATATCGAACGAAAACCTTCAATTAAGATTATAACCTGAATATATCATTCCACGATTGAATAAAATTTATATTGGATGATCATATTAGACATGAAACTATCCACATATTATCCATATATTCTATAATGTATAGATCTCGAAAAGAATGGAATACTTTATCCGTAAAATCCAAAAATACAATAAAAATAACTCAAAACTTACACCACTAAAACTTTATTAAATTCACCTTAACTTCAAATTTGGCTCAAAGCTTCCAAATTGTATACATAATATAACATAATAATTCAACAAATGATCTTGGCAAAACCAATTAACTTAATAACCCAAATATATCATCTCATTATTTCACTATAAAACAATCGTAACATTCGTTTACTTGTTATACACCATATCATGTTATGATCATGTAACCTTGGCATTTATCATCATATCGTATGACCTAAAATACTTAATTATGTCAATTTTCCTTAATATCACAAGATAATAACCTTCATATTTATCACGTGAATGCCAACTCAATAAATTCCAACTCTACCATTCCCTACTCCTTTTCTTTTTTCCACATCCCTTATAATCAACATCTTATAAATGATCAAAGTAATTGGAATTTTCGTTAATTTACTCGATGCCTAAAATACACAATAATACATTGTCATCTATCAATCGAAAAATCATCATTTTGTCTTCCACAATTTCTTATCATATAACATAAATATACACCATCATAATTTCTATTATCATCCCATAAAAGTGGCTACAAATCACCACAAAATTTTTATAACAATAATGACCATTTGGATTCAAAAATAATTAACATTCCTCAGTGATTGTCACCAATCACACATCATATCATTTCCCTTTATTTATCGTCCAAGCTATAACTAAAAATTTTCCTATGTACACATAAAAAAAAATCATGTAGTTCTACAAATAAATTGATAATTAAGTAGTTGTAACATCTATAACTTCGAATGCTTGCAAAATCATCACAATCTGTTCAAATCTTAGTTGGTTATATATGTACATAGTTCCAACCCAACAATTAATAATATTTCCAACCATTAGATCATTACAACTAACATACTTACATACGAGTCGTTTCTAAATCTGTTACAAAAATATTTTTCTATTATTTTTGGTTCCATACATTTAAGCTAGAGAGCCAGTGATTTCTGCCACCACGACATGCGACCATACGCACTGAACATGCATGAACATAAAAATTTTCAAAACCATGCTCTGATACCACTTTGACACGACCCGTTCTGAATCATCCTAGTGGACCCGAAACGTGACGTGTGTCGATAATAGATGCTGATTAGATGTCAAATTTATCATAAAGGCTGACTATGATTTCAAAAAAATGCAACAAAATCAAAAGCTTATATAAAATATAATGTGATGGGCCCAAAACATTTGCTTCGTGCTTCATCAATATGAGTTATAATATTCAACATGTTGTGTGGCACTCATTCCGAAATCATTAGGCTCTTCCAACTAAAAAGAATCAACTGCTACATGTAGGAAAATTACGACAAAAATATATGAGTTGATAGCTCAGTGAGTGGAGAAGTTCGAAAATAATTATACTCTTTCAATTTTACATTTCTATCGAAAATCGAGTCATATCATTTATTAATTCACAAGATAACATCATGTAATTATAACCAAAAGTGAAATATTCACATAAGGTCGTAAAATATCATCTCAAAATCATGATACAAACATCAGCTAATAACCATGCTATAACTCATCATATCAAACGTACTGAAAAATCCACCAAAAATGTTCCTTCTAACTGAAATATATAATCCGCCCCTCAGGCTAAGAACTTTCGTCATAGGCCTTTGGCCTCTCTGTGAACGAAAATCGGTCTCAAAGACCTCTCATAATCAATTCTAGAACACGATCAAGGCCTCTCAATGAACTATATGTACACAGTCGAGACATCT
>NW_019263361.1:0-9598 GCF_002742605.1 Olea europaea var. sylvestris
TGATTTTTTTAAAGAAAAAACGCATTTGTTAATACATACGTTTAATCTCCGTTTAACTATTTTCGATATTTATTTAGATCATTCAATGTCTCTATGATATAGTTCTCAAAATGAGTTTCGAAAGAATGTAAAACATTTATCAATTCGACTATCGTACAATTGTCGATGAATTTTTAAAGTTAACTTATTATCGAAAATTTCGAAATAGTGATAAAATAATTGATTTTTTAAAGAAAAAACGTCTTATGCGTATTTTTTAATACATATGTTTAATGTCCGTTTAACTATTTTTGATATCTATTTAGATCATTCGATGTCTCTACGATATAGTTCTCAAAATGAGTTTCGAAAGAATTTAAAACATTTATCGATTCGACTATCGTACAATCGTCGATAAATTTTTAAAGTTAGCTTGTTATCGAAAATTTTGAAATATAGTTTGAGAATGCCTACTTTAACGTCCCATAACATTTGCTATGATTGACCGTTTCACGCACCGTTAACGACGTACAACACTATGTCGCGAATACTTCAAAACAATATTAAGAATGTAATATTTCGACTTCGTTTGATATCCCGTAATGAGCCTGAAAATGAACACAAAAACATAAGTAAAAAAAAAAAATTTATTTCTCTCCGTGCACGGAGGCCCTTCCCATTTTTTTTTTTTTTTGCTGTGTAGTTTTACGTTATAATTTTTTTTTTCAATTTAAAATTCTCTTTAACTCTTTTCTCTTCAAATTTTTTACTTACAAGTAATATGTTGTAAAAAAATTTCGGTCACATATTATCTCTATTTTTTTTTATATATATATAAAAGTGATTTTTTTCATTAATAATCAGTATTTTTTAATAGTTTGAGATAAAATTTAATTTTCTAGTAATAATTCAATATATAAAATGATGAAAAAAATATTCACTCCGTGCATGAAGAAAAAAATTTTCGTCATACCACATAATTTTTTTGAGCAAAATGATGCATTAAGAAAATTGTTGCGAAAAAAGAATAAATAATAATAAAATAATTGATTTTTTTAAGAAAAACGACGTATACACATTTTTAACACATACGTTTAATCTCCGTTTAACTATTTTCGATATTTATTTAGATCATCTGATATCTCTACGATATAGTTCTCAAAATGAGTTTAGAGAGAGTGTAAAACATTTATCGATTCGACTATTGTACAATCGTCGACGAATTTTTAAAGTTAACTTGTTATCGAAAATTTCGAAATAGTAATAAAATAATTGATTTTTTTAAGAAAAACGACTTATGCGTATTTTTTAACACACACGTTTAATGTTCGTTTAATTATTCTTGATATCTATTTAGATCATTCGATATCTTTATGATATAGTTCTCAAAATGAGTTTCAAAAGAATGTAAAACATTTATCGATTCGACTATCGTACAATCGTCGATGAATTTTTAAAGTTAACTTGTTATGGAAAATTTCGAAATATAGTTTGAAAATGCCTACTTTGACGTCCCATAATATTTGCTACGATTGACCGTTTCATGCACCGTTAACGACGTGCAATACTATGCCGCAAGTACTTCAAAACGATGTTAAGAATGTAATATTTCGACTTCGTTTGATATCCCATAATGAGGTTGAAAATGAACACAAAAATATAAGTAAAAAAAAATGGAAAGGGCCTCCATGCACGGAGAGAAATAATTTTTTTTTTCCTCTTCCTCCGTGCACGAAGCAAAAGCCTAGTCTCCGTGCACGGAGCCTTTTGCTCCGTGCACAGAGAATTATTATTATTATTATTATTTTGCTATGTAGTTTTACGTTATAATTTTTTTAATTTAAAATTTTCTTTAATTATTTTCTCTTCAAATTTTTTACTTGCAAGTAATATGTTGTAAAAATATTTCTATCGCATATTATCTCTATCTTTTTTTTATATATATATAAAAGTGATTTTTTCCTTATATTCATACTATATATATCTATATCAGAGTGGGGGAGGAATGAAAATTGCGTGTTGCAATATATTTGGAGGTAGTGTATAATAAAATAAAATATATATCAAGCAAACAGCGTCATTTTTGGCCCCCAATTGAAAAAAAAAATAAAACAAAAATACTACAGTAAAGATGGATCAAGACACTGTTGCTTTCTACAGTGCCCTCACATTTCCCTTTTTATATAGTAGGGATACTATTCAAAAGTTCATTATTTCCTCCAAAATAGAGCTCAAACAAGGGCTAAGCATGTTGAATGTGACATGCAATAGTTGTAAAATTAAAGCTACAATTAACAATATCCTTAACATTGTAATCCCCATAGAGAAACATCCACGACCCCAAGTTTCAGGGGTGTCTTTCTTCTTGGCACAGAAAGAGACACCATGCAGTAGTAATCTGCTCCACTAGACTATCTACCACCTTTTCTCAGTCCCGTCGGGACAAAAGAAAATTTGATTATAATTTTGTAAAAAGCTTACAACAGAGAATTTGAATACATTGAAAGTAAATTGAATATTGATTGATGAAAACTGAACATTACAATTGACGAAAGCAGAAAATTATAATTGCTGGTGCAGGGGGTGGACACCAGTGAGTTTGAAAGATTTTTGAATGACTAATACTCCCTATAATAGTATTCGGAACAAATACCTAAGTCACAGGAGTATACGTTTAAAAGACGAGAAATCATGCTAAACTTTTACTAATATCAGAGTTATTTTACAAATGAAATAACTGTTACAATGAAAAGAAAATTACAATTTAAACTTGAAATAATATTTACAGTATGCGGTCGAAGTTGGGCAAACTACGACTGGGATAATGTCAAGGGACTAAGTAAAGTTTCAGTCCTTAACATTTTCCCCATTAGTTTTGGCAACGTTTTCGGTGCCATCAATGCATGATATGCTTCAATTAATGGTTTGAAGGCTCCAAGATCCTTTTTTCTTTCCTAAGTATTCTCCTCGCTGCTGCATCCAATCCATTTGACCAAGTACTCTTGATAATCTTTTCGAGAAGCTCGAGTGATTCAATGGTCAAGAATAGTTTAAGCAACTTTCTTTCCAACTTTTTTCAGTTCAAACACATGTCGCTTTGGCTCATTTCTAGATACGTTCTCCTTATCTGCAGAGTATGGCTTCAACACACTCACACGAAGAACCTTGTGAATTTTACACCATGAAGGGAGTTCAATTCTGTATGCAACTCTTCCAATCTTCTTCACGATGGGTAATGGTCCAATGTATTTTGCGCCAATCTTGAGTCCTTCTCTCTTGTTGGTTTGTAAGCATTTCTGTAGGGAAGCTTAGCTATTATCAGGTCTCCAACATTGAATTTAATGAAACGGCGCTTTAGATCTGCAGCCTTTTTATACAGTTTTTGAGCTTTCTCAAGATAATTTCGAGCAATTTCAATATTTCATTTCCACTTTTGAGAAAAGTTCTTTACTTGAGGAGACTTGGTACTTCGTGCGATATCCATTGTATGAGGGAGTAGCGGTTGTTAGTCAGTAACAATCTCAAAATGACTCTTATTGGTGGAAGAGCTCTTTTGGGCATCAAAGCAAATCTGAGCTGCATCCAAAAGTTTTACCTAGTTTTTCTGCGAAGTAGAGATAAAGTGCCAAAAATATTCTTCTAACATAGAATTGAAGCGCTTCGTTTGCTCGTCAGATTGTGGGTGAAAGCTAGAACTCATGCTCAAAGTTGAACCAAGAAGTTTGAACAATTCAATCCAAAATATGCCAGTGAAATGAGGATTCGATCACTGATGATGTCCTTAGGCAGTCCCCAGTATTTGACAATATGTTTGAAGAAGAGTTGAGCCGTCTCTTTCGCGGATACATACTTAGGCACTGCAATGAAAGTTGCATATTTTGATAGACGATCTACTACGACGATTATAGTGCCAAATTCCTTCACTTTTGACAATCCAATAATGTAGTCCATCGATATACTTTCGAATGGTCGGGTTGGGACGGGAAGGGGCTCCAACAAGCTCGCATTTTTCTGATGATTTGACTTATTTTGTTGACAAATAAGGCAGGTTTTTATATAGGTTGCAATGTTATCCCACATTTGAGGCTAATAGTATGCACGTTGTAGTAGTGCACAAATGCGTTCCTCTCTGGGATGCCCCGCCCAAATAGTGTCGTGACATTCTGTAATTAATGATTTCCTCAAATCTCTGCACTTACGAACATATAGGCGATTTCCCTTTATCTTCACTAGTTCCCCATCGAGCCAGAACTGTCGAGTTTTACCCTGCTTGATGAGGTCGATCAAATATTGAGTAACCTAGTCCTTTTCCATAAGTGCCTGAATTTGGTCTCTTGTGTTAGTGGTGACGGCGCTCCCTGAAAGAGCAACCACGGAGCAAATGACAGTCAGATCGGTCCGTCGACTCAGAGTATCAGCAACATGATTACTAGATCCGGGACGATATTCTAGTATAAAATTGAACTTGAAAAGAAATTTCTGCCAATAAGCCTGCTTGCTCGATAGTTTTGGTTGAGATATGAAGTGACTAACAGCAGTGTTATCTGTTTTCACAACAAATGGAGACCCAACCAAACAAAACGTCACTAGTCAGCGCATGAAAAGGATTTAGTATGATTCTTCATCTTTTAAATGTCTACTCCCGTCTCTTAGATTTTTGTTCCGAATGCTATTATAGGAGGTATTAGTCATTCAAAAATCTTTCAAGCTCACTGGTATCCGCCTCCTACACCAGCAATTGTAACTTTCTGCTTTCGTCAATTGTAATGTTCAGTTTTCATCAATCAATGTTCAATTTACTTTCAATGTATTCAAATTCTCTGTTGTAAGTTTTCTACAAAATTGTAATCAAATTTTCTTTCTTCCTGACGCGATCGAGAAAAGGCGGAAGGTAGTCTAGAGGAGCAGACTACTGCCGCATGGTGTCCCTTTCTGTACTAAGAAGAAAGGCACCCCGTGAAAGTTGGTATCAGAGTTATTTTACAATTGAAATAACTATTACAATGAAAAGAAAATTGTAAATCAAACTTGAAATAATATTTACAATGTGCGTTCGAAATTGGGCAAGCTGCGACTGTGATAGTGTCAAGGGGCTAAGTAAAACTACGATTCTTGACACCAAGTCACGAGTAAATTATCCACCAAGAAAAAGTTGCCCGAAATAAAATATAAAGTATTTCTCAAGTTTATGTTTTATTGATGCTTGCCGTTTTCTCTTGGAAGGAGTGGTTGCCCTGTGCTAATTTCTACGTTAGAGACTTGGACTTTGACTTGGGAAAAATCTAAAATTATGACAAAAACTTCTAGAATGTGAATACCATATTTCTACAAAGTCTTCGCTTACGCGTTAAAGAGGGAACTAAGGTGTAATAAACTCAAGAAATGCAAGGAACTATCTTTTGTTCATTTAAATTAATTCATTTAGTAGGGTACACTTTTGTGTGTGAATAATGGGAAAAGTATATTAGATTGCAACTCCATGGGTCGAGTCTATAGACTTGTGTTGTCCACTCGCTATCTCGAATAGTTGCCCCCATCAAATTCGTTTCTTCCATCTGAACGCAGAATTTATGCACGGTAGATGCTAAAATCTAAATCGATTTCATCATTACAATATTGTTCCTTGTACTAATGTTTTCAAACTCAGGTTACCATCTCTTTTAGGACGGTACAAGATGAAAAGACTTCAAATTGAGAAATCAGCAATTTGTGTATGGAAATATATATTGCACGCTAAAATTTAAGTAACAAAGTCTTAGTATAATTCAACAACAAATCAAATATAAGAAATTGGATTCAAACTTGAAGCAGTGCAAGACTTAAGGGAACATGGGCTTAATTCGAGTTTCGTGTTTTATTTAGCTACTATCTGGGGCCAATTAAATGGTAATTAAAAAAAAAAAACACTATTTTATTTCACAAATATCTGACTACTTTTTTGACCATATGTTGTACCCATAATTTACTGTTTTCTCATATTCCAAATTTACCCTCAAAATCAGTTCACTTTGTGGGCCGATCAAATATTGTTGTCAAATTATAAAAAATGAAAAGGGTATAATAGACTTTTGGTTTATTTTAAAGGACCGTGCTCTCAAAAAATTGGCAGAACTTTGGCTGTATCTCAAACAGGTGTAAGACACTGAAAAATCGATTTTCTTCCACAATAATTGCGCCAAGATAGACGCTTACTTGATTAGCACTTAATCTATATTTGTTAGTATGTTTTATTTAATTTTTGCTTAATTTGTCATTTACTATAAGTTCAGGGACAAAGTGTGTTAGGGGATAAAAATCCCACATCGATTAAATACTGAAATAATGACCAATTTAAAAAGATTTTGGACAACTCCTTTTAATAAGGTTGATTTTTTAAGATGGAACTCCAAGTGTTAACATAGTATCAGAGTTCATTCAGGTTCAACGAACAATTCGATCCGATTAAGACTCTAAAAATGAGCACACGGATTTCAAGATTGATTTGCTTCAACGAGCTACCATCTTGTGGGGGCATGTTAAGGTATAAAAATCTCACATCGATTAAATATCGAAATAATGACCAAATTAAAAAGATGTTGGACTACTTCTCTTATTAAGGTTGACTTTTTAAAATGGAACCTAAGTCTTAACAAAGTGCACTTTTATGACTAAGTTAGGCAATTAAGTTTTTGTTCTCTTATAATAGCAAGCGCAACTCACGCCATTTGTTTATTTGGCCTTGGTCCACACTAAACTCGCGTTCATTTACACACTAACGATTTCAAGCTACCAAGATGGTTGACCTTAAGACTCCGGAGTCTCAAGGCTGCATAGCCCTACCAAGGTGGCGTTCATTGGATTGGCCTTAAGACTCCGGATTCAATTCCCAACAATGTCACCTTGGTAGCATGAAAATTGTAGCGTGTAAATGGACCATCTCCATAGTGTGAGCCGTAGTGTGGACCAATGCCAAATGAACAAATGGCAGGTGGTACCTACTGCCAACAAGGCAATGTTAGTTTTACAAGCTGAAATTTTTTGTACGGCATTGAATAAATATGTGGTTTTATCGGATCCAATACTTGTTTTCTGATAAATTATTTTTAAGGCAAAGTCTTCGTTGACGGAGCAAAATTGGAGGCCAAATGGCAGTGGCCATGGATCATTGGCATTGCCCCGTTTTACAAATAGTTTATTTTCGTTGTTCTTTCTTGAAGGCTGGTCATATTGTGTTGTAATGAAAGTAATACTTTCAAATTTAATGCTTTAACATCTTCTTCACCAGTTGTGATCTTTGGATGTAAGGAGATCATTTGCCCCTCCGACTTCTACTTAATTCTTCCAATATATAAATGTGATCGGGGAATCCAAACCCCCCATTGGGTTTAGATGGAGGCGTAAAATCCGCTTAAATTTTGCCCTCGTTTGGCCCTCATTAATTTTCATTACATTACATTCCATTTTTCTATCTCTTATTTTCAATCATACAATCTTCCATAAAATAATATTATACGTAAATTGAAGACTTTTCCTTATTTTTCAATCACTCATTTTTCAAAAAAATTCTATTCCATCCATTTTCATTTTTACAAAATGAGGGCCAAACGAGGGCTTTGATGATGTTTTGATTTATATATAAAAAAAAAAGACTTACTAATGAGCGACGTATAACCTCTAACTTTTATATAAAATACTTGAACAAGAGTTTTAAGTGCCAGCTATGTCTATATATGACACGACCCATCCCGAATCACTATAGTGGATTCGAAACGTGACGTGCGTCGATGATAGATGCTGATTAGATGTCAAAATCTATCACCAAGGCTAATTATGAGCTTATTTCAAAAAATGCAACAAAACAAATGCTTATGTAAAACATCATGTGATGGACCCAAAATATTTACTTCATGCTTCATCAATATGAGTTATAATATTCAACATGTCGTATGGCTCTCATTCCGAAATCATTAAGCTCTTCCAGCTTGAAAAAATAAATTGTTACTTGTAGAAAAATTACGGAAAAAATATATGAGTTGATAGCTCAGTGAGTGGAGAAATTCGAAAATAATTATACTTTTTCAATTTTACATTTCTATCGAAAATCGAGTTCATATCATTTAATAATTCACAAGATAACATCATGTAATTATAATCAAAAGTGCAATATTCACATAAAGTCGTAAAATATCATCTCAAAATCATGATATAATTATCAGCTGATAACCATGCTATAATCTCATCACATCAAACGTGTTGAAAAATCTACAAAAAATGTACACTCTGACCGAAATATGTAATTCGTCTTTCGGACTAAAAACTTTCGCCATGGGCCTTTGACCCTCTCCGTGAACGAAAGTCGGTCTCAAAAACCTCTCATAATCAATTCTAGAATATGGCCATGACCCCTCTGTGAACTATATGTATACGATCAAGACCAATGTCAGGTCAAGACCTTCCGTGTAGGATAGAATACGACTAAGGCCCCTCTGTGAACTAGAAGAAGTATATAATCATGAGTACTTTTTTGGCCGATCTCAATATTGCATGTCTCACATACCAAACAAATCTCAATATCACTTGTCTTATATAGCAAGTTACAAATATACCATAAATAATCTTTGATATTCTACATGTATCATAATAAAAGAGATTTCCATAATAACCATATAATTTGAACACATAATTGCACATACTTTGACAATCTACTTAATTTATAAATATTTTAAAAATATTTATATTTTTCCACTCACAGTATAATGTTCGCAAAATCAACCTAATTGGTAAGCTGTTCTGATGTCAGTATCGTCGCCTGAAATACGATATAATTTTTAAATAAATAATTAATTATTTTAAATAATTTCAATAATTAAATAGACGACACCCAAACTTAATCATTTCACGTTTAAGTGATTTCTACAATCTCTCTAGTCACTAAAATTAGTTTTTCTTTCACTTTACTCAAATTCATAATTTATTATACTTAACACTTTCGATAAAATTGAATTTAGTCTAACAATCTAATAACTATAAAATCAAACATAACTTGGCAATAAGTAACTTTTCACTTACCTTTCAAAATTGAGAAATTCAAACTTAATAATGTAGACCACTTATTTTCTAACAACTTGACAAAAAATTTCTAATTTTTTTTTCCTCCCCTACTTCAACTTCGTCACGGTTATGGGTGTAAAAATGGATGTGTGTGCAGAATTGAGTGAATTGGAAATTGGGTGGATTGATTTGGATTGATATAAATCAATCCACCGCCTCCCTATATATATATATATATATATATTATTATTATTATTATTATTTTTATTTATTTATTTTTATTTTTTTTTTTTTTTTTTTTTTTTTTTTTTTTATTTTTTTATTTTTTTTTTTTTTGGGTATGAAATGTTTGACTTTTTTTTTTTTTAATTTTTTAAATTAATGTATTACAATATATGTGTATGCTACTAATTTGATGCATCTCTAGTTAAGGTTGGGGAAGCCAAACTCAAGATTAAACTTTAGTAACAACATAACTGCCTAATTTTGTGTTCTGTCGTCCCACAGTGGGCCTAGAGATCATTAGTCTAGCATATTTTCTCGTTCTATATCTTTATGTCAAATGTTCGACTTCACATCCCCTAAAAAT
>NW_019263361.1:13150-16353 GCF_002742605.1 Olea europaea var. sylvestris
GAATTACCAAATAGGCCAGCTAGAGAAACTATGATTTCAGCAACTGGGCCTAGATTGTTTTACCAACAAGCTTGTGACGGCCCGGTTGAACCATGGAACTAGATGAACCGTTTGAAAAATATTTAACGATCTATTACTAAGAAAGAACTCTTGAGATTTCATTTTAAAATGTCAACATTTTCAAGAGAAGTAACACACACTTTTATATTCTTTATTATTCAATATTCAATTGATATGAAAATTTTAATTTTAATATGTCTATGCAAGATGGTGGTTCATCTGTAAAAACTAAAAATCAGATGAATTACCATATTGGACTTTCCGATACAAATAATCTACATACGTTTGTGGGGAAGACTTTAGTGATGAATTTGAAGTTTGCATCTCTATTGTACTTATAGTGAAAAGAAAATCAGCATATGACAAACTAGGAGTATGTTTAGTTCACGTACTTTTTTTTTTTTTTTTAAAACTTTTTAGTATGATAATGCATCGATTGGACATATAGTCCCCTGACCCTTATGAGCTCACACGAATACAAATTTGCTAATGTTATGAAACACGTAACTCACATCATATTTACATTGTAAAAAAAGGAATCCAAAGTAAGAGGATACAATTGGTAAGGCATTATGTTAACGTTGCTACAGAGATTGGCACTTTAATTTTCACATATTGGAAGCAGCTCTTAAGTCATTTTTGTAAACACTTTATTTCGATATATTATCAACAAATTGATAGAGGTATGTGTCGTCCAGTAACTACATGTATGGATATAAAAGCAAAGAGTTTGTCGTGGTCCTAAAAATGTCTTGCCAAAAGTAATTTGAACAAAAAAGTAGAGGATTAAAATGAATGACACAGGTCAAACTTGAGCAATGGTTTCATCATCTCTTTGCTTAAAAAGAGCAAAGAAATCATTGTCCTCTCAAATTTTATCCATGTTAAGAGACCCCAGTTCTTTTTCTTTTTCAACAAATGGTCAAAGACAAACAAATATGAAACACAAAGACAAAGTTTCGGAAAATATAAAATTTTGGCCCGCATGGCACGACGATATGAATAATTCCTTGGTGTTGCAGTTGCTTGCTGTCAAATAGTGCATCTCAATCATTTCACTAAAACGAAAGCATTTTTCACTAGCCTGTCTTGTTCTTTTTTCTCCTTTCTTCCCCTTTTCTTTTCCCTTTTCCTCCCTTTTTTTTTTCTTTTTTCTTCTTGTAGGTTGTATATAATATGCAAAGAAATGGTCATTCTTCGATGAAATGATTCAATATACTGTGTTAGATAAAAATAGGAGTTCAATCATCGCTAATCATTTATAAAATTTATCAACCTGCAGCTCTAGTAAATGAATTTTGTCGATACATGAAGGTGTTTTGAAGACAAAATCTAAGTGAGTTTATTGTATCTTTAACATTCAGTAATTGGAGATTGGCAAAGACTTTCTAGTGGAGTTTTCTTCCGTGTTTATTTTCATCTGGCCTTGTACTAATTAGTGATTTTTAAATCAAATCATCACAAGGGTTGGTTACGTTAATGCTAAAAAACTATGGAGTAAAAAATGAGGAAGGGACATATTCCACATTACAGAAGAAAGATTAAAACTTAATGAGTAAAAAAGTTGAGAATCGCGTGCATAAATGACAAAACTATTGTTACCATGTTACTAAATATGCTTCGAAAAATTCACAAGTTAGAGAAGTCTTGCAGAGAGAGAGAGAGAGAGACAGGTTTTAACTAAGAGCAATAAGCAAGTAACTAAGAGCAATAAGCAAGTAAGCCCTACCTAAACTAGAGAATTAGGTTTTCAACATAGCTTATAATTTAATATTTAGAAGATAACAATTTCATAACACAAATGAAACATTGCAATAGTGGGGTTCAAAGGGACCTCATGCATCCCCTCTGCCACCTGCCACGGACCCCCTTTTTCTCGAAAAATAAAAGCTACCATTTCAAAGGCAACCGCTTTCATTTCTCAACAGAATACATAAATCTCCTCCCTTGAACTCTTTACTAAATTTTTGAATGCACCTTTTAGCCTTCATGAAATGCCACCTTTTCCCCTACAAAGTTTAGAAATAGTTAAATCCTTCACTTTTCCTTTATCCCATCTTCTCTTAAAGAACATATATGATCATATCCATCCATTGATTGATGATGGATGGCATATGGACTCTATCCCAACACCAAGAAAATCCCTTGTTTTTCCCCTTGTGACCTTATTTTCTATGTGTTGACGCTTTGGAGGTGGATACATTTGAAACTGATTTAGGCCAGAAAGATCACTCACTGAACTCTCTACATCACTCCCAATGCCAGAAGTTACTGGATTTGTACCATAAAGTACTCCACAGAATTTGTTCTCATTTTGGACTGGATTTTCACTGAACTTAAAACCAAAGTTTCCTAGGAAAGAAGGGTCATTTGTGGTGGCGCCTGTTTGGGCAGCTTTCTGCAATAAAGCAGTTGCTGACATGTTGGCACAAGATGGCTGGTGAATTTGGTGTTGGCTGCTGAATAAGGATGGGATGCTAACATCTTCAACATTATTCAAAGGGATCGAAGAATTTTTGGTTAATTCTTCAGCTCCATTTGAGGAAAGTTTATTTCCCAAATCCCAATTAAATTGATAACTTGATGGTGGGGGGTTTGAGCAAGAATTAATAACAAGTGGATCAGGAAAATTATGTAATGCTCCTGAACTAATAGGAACCCCCATATGATGCATTTCTTGAAAATTTCTGGCTAAGAATTCTTGGCCCTGTGGACTCTGGCCAATCCAGTGTAATAGGCCTTGTCTTGTTGGATCCATTGCTTGATCGTTTCTTGAGATTGGCTTGAAAATGGAAGAAAAATTCTGCACCATGTTAGGCCCTAATGGTGCTCCTATGAAATGATAATTAATATTGCCTGCTACATGGTTGTTCATGTGAGATGCCCCTGTAACTCTTGCTGTTTCTTCGGCCAAGGCATCGCAAAATGCCCTGTGTGTTACGAAGCTGTCCCTCCTGCTCACAAAAAATTCGAAAAATAATCCCAGTCAAACCAACGTGTGATATACTCATGACTGGTTTGGTAACACGAACTGTGCAATGCTTGTCAGTAATAAGATAGAAAAAAAAAAAAGTTGAAATCTTGTTCATTCCATAATGGAATCATCAAATCCGGTCTACTACTACATATCAAAAATACTATAA
>NW_019263362.1:0-8225 GCF_002742605.1 Olea europaea var. sylvestris
AAACAGAAAGTGCTTCATAAATTTTAAATTTATTTATACATTATTTTCAGAAAGAAATCCTTATATAGATATTAAAAAAAAAAAGTAATTTCAAACATTAAAAATTTATTCAAATTCAACAAAAAAAATAATCGAATCCAATTTTAATTGGCTTGAAGCCCAAACCGACCCAAACTTGATCGGTGTATATCCATAAGGCCAGTCCTGAAATTTTGGGGGCTTTAGACCAATTTCAAATATGAGACCCTTTATATATATACAAAAATATGTGTTAAAAAAAAATTTGGGGCCCTCACCGAAGTGGGGCCTTAGACTCACCGATAATGCCCCATCAAAGAGGTCATTTCTGATATTGACAGCAAGCTTTGTGCATCAAGTTCGAAGAAGATCTCAATCTATAATGAAGAAATGATAGTAGCTCATCGCCTACCCGCCTATGACCAGGCCGGCACTGTATATCCACAATTTCAGGAACCAATAGTACAATTTTTTGTGTATATCCACAATGCATGCTCCAGCTAAATTTTGCTCAAGTAAAAGACAAGACAACTGCATTTATGGAAACAACTAGTTATTCTCCCCAGTCATTTTTGCTTATTTTAATGTTTGAACTTGCGATTATTGTTGAACTCAAAAAGTGTACCTTCAAGTTGCCAACAGATCTCGAGACCTCTCACGTCTGAACAAGTCATTTTCCTGCACCCTAGGACAAACCGTTTGACACACGTGGCCTTCTGCCGGCCACGCGTACTCCAACAGTCAAGTCAGTTGGAGAAGATATATGTGAGTGTAAGAAAGCTTTCAACGTGAGCATCCAATATAAAATAAAGAGGGTCGGAGTCGGGAGTAAAAATATAGAGAGCAAAATTATAGTATCAAAGTTTAAACTTGCATTACCTCTCAATGACACTAAATGTGAGCTTTTATAGTATGGGATAGTTAGTAAGGACCGTCAGATGAGAAGACACGTAGTCTCATCTATGTGGTCACAACCTCCTATCATGGGAATCAATCAATCATAAGACTTGAATGGTAATATCAACTTACCTTTCAGAATTCATAGCTTGCGGCCATAGATTCAACCAAACAGGTTGGTGGTGGCAACGATGTCAAGGAATAGTCAAATCAATCATATCACTAGAGTTGATTTAGGAGATCTTCTATCAATCAACCTCCTTACTAATCTCATCTTCTGTCAATCAACCTCCCTACTAATCTCGTTTCTTTTGCCTGAGTCCCTGTGGAACGGTTCACACGTGGCGTGTTTTGGGTCCCTGTTGGAAAAGGCTTATAACAGTAATCCCTGAAATCCATGTATAGATATTTATATAATGCATGGACTTAAAAGATTGGGGGGAAGGAAAAAAAATGAACGTAGGTATAACAATAGTCCCCAAAATCTATGTACGGGTATTTATATAATGCGTGGATTTAAAGGAAAAAATGAACGTGGGTATAACAATTATATTCATGAAAAAGGTATATTAACAGAAATCTTTTGTGCGAATGCTCGTGTATCAAATCGTTATATGATTCTCATGGTTATTCTAATTGAATTGGAAGAGAGCTTGTTTTACAGTCCACGTATGTAAACAATCTCGTGCTTATATTTTATTACATCATTAATTACTCCCATAATTATGAGCCAAAGTATGATTATTAATAGTATTGCGGAATTAATTATAGAGGTTTTAAAAATTCTTAGCATTGTTCAATGATCTAATTTAAGAATCCATGAAAAGTATTCTGATAATCGAAGAGAGAGGAAAAAGTCATTACAAGTGGGTAAGGTGTCTCGTATTAGTGTCCTAATCCTGACATTTAAGGAATAATGATGAATCTACCCATGGTAGAAAGATAAAAGAGTAAATTGCAACTCGCAACTTGTAAGTAGTGAGTGCTCTCTAAATTAGAATAAGCTAAACTAGGAAACAAATCTAATTTGAATCACTTAAAAATCGTTCACTCTTCTATCTATAATCCATGTAGGCATGGAGTGTATGTTTTAAGTGCAAATTGATCTCCCTTTGACAGCATCCACTAATTTGGAATTTAATTTGAAAGCCATATTTCGACCCGGACGTTTTCGGGATGCTGCTAAATAACAACGAATGACGAGTAATTTTCCCTGTGTGGATCCCATTTTAATGAAAACTTGATGAGTTGATCCACCTACACATTTTACTTTTAATGCTACATCAAGGTTACTCCACGTATTGCTTTACGTAAAACAAATAGTGAACTCAAAATTTCTAATATTACATGGAAATTTTTATTTATTTTTCAATATATACAGAATACACGTGCATTCGGTCCCCTAAAAACCCCCTCTTTACCTAATTTTCTTGGCTTTCCTACTAGTTCTATCTAGTCATGACTATAGGATTAGCCAGTGAACAAGCACCCATCCAATAGGGAGCCGCCACATAGGCCCCTTGTTTTTTGGCCTAGCTTTGAGTCGGGCCAAACAGGTTTGCCCATTTACATTCACATTAGCAAAAAATAAAAATAAAAAAAGTTAAAATATTGTCTATTATATAACGTGTCCAATCCACTACTTCTATAAAACACGTCACAGAAGAAGACTCAAAAAAGCAGAAACAAAAAATATTTACTCTCTCTATGAAGAATGCCTCCAGATTTTGGCTTCATTAATGGTCTGTTTGACTGCAAATATAGAATTTGGGTGGAAAAAAAACGAATTCTAGAGAGTTGAATTGCCTAGAAATTGTTTTCCTAATTGTAAATTATTGTGTTTGATTAATATAATTTTTCACGTGGAAAATATTAAAATAAAAGTATTTTTTTGGTGTTCATTTGACTTTGTTTTATATGAAAATTGTCAATTAAAGAGATATATTTCTTTGGTATTGGGATGAAATTTGTTTCCATTGCCCAAAAAAAAATTTATTGTGTTCGTTTAGCTTTGTTTTATATGAAAATTGTCAATTAAAGGGAAATATTTTTTTTACAATAATTCTTAAAATTTCTTTTCATTGCCAACAAAAAAAAAATAAAATAAACGAAAAAAATGCTACAGTAAATCGGAAAATGAATTCTCACCATTTTGGTGAGAATTCAAATTCCACCAAAACATGGAAAATGTCCATGTGGCATGAAAATGTGGAATTCGTTTTACATGAAAAATTTCACCTATCACACACATGAAAAGTTGGAAAATAATATTAATTTTCCATTTTTCATGGAAAATGTGAGTCTATCAAACAAGGCCTAATTGTTCTTCTCATCAAAAGCTCACCGCCGTAACAATTGGTGCTCCCTAGTCAAGATATCTTTCTCAAAAATCAACCAAATGAAATGAATGAAGCACAATTTACTTCCCCTACATGCACACACTATATAGTGCAGAGCCGGTCCTGTAAACAAATGAAGCCTGGGCCTCAGGCCCAAGACCATAGGGGCCCTATTTTAGCCCTTTTTTTTTTTTTTTTAAATATTGGAAGAAGGAAAAAGAAAATAGTTTTTTCATTAATTGTGAGATGATTGAGATATTTGTTTGTTGTTCTAATGTTAAGTTTTAAATTGACAATATGTTACATAATATATCGTTGAATTTTGCATTTACGTTAATTTTGGGGGGCCTAATTTTTGGACTTTGCCTCGAGTCTCGACAAACATAGGACCGGCATTGATATAGTGTGCAGCCAACTATTTTCCTGGCTAAACTGAATATAAGATACAATTCCGAAATTTCACTGCAAACGAGGCTAGAAAACGAGTGTTTCCTCTTCTGAAAGTGAATATATGTCATGCAAACTTTCGTCTTTCATGGACAGACAAAATTAGTGTCAAAAGGAGAAAAACATATATAACATTTCCTTCTTGAACAAAAATGTTTTTAGACTTCTGGTACAAAACTGACTGAGATCGTTGGTCGGTGAAAATGCAGGGAATAATTCCCTCTGCCTGCTGTGATGTGCTATACAAATTGTTTCACCTGTTTCAGATTTTTTCATCAGCAGACTGACTACGTTCAACTTTCCAGCCTAATGATGAATTAAATATAGTCAAGTGTAACAATGAAAATTAAAATGATAAAAGGACTAACAGTCCATACAAATTTGCTGTTAATACTCACGTGGGATTTTCTTTAGAAATCTCTTTAGCATCTTCCGCTGATGATTCAGTTGCTGAATTTAAGGATGTCAGCTTCCCGAAAGATTCCTTAGCATCTCCAAAGAAGTCCTTCACTTTATCAAGAACTGTTTTGAGTTCATCCCGTGTTGGGAGCTGAGAATTGCAGAAGAACGATAAAAATTAAAATACGGTTGCAATCAATCCATTCCTAGTAAATCTTGTTGGGATCGATTGACCAATAATGCAGGAATTGAGATTTAATGAATACAACTTCTTGTCATTTAAGTAATTAACAAGATCACAAATAATCCAAGAACAAGATTAAAGTAAAGAAATAAAAGAACTAGCAGAGGAACGATATTATTTTATTCAATCAATGAAAGGAGAGAATTACAGTAATAATGGCTTCAACAATACTGAAAGAGGAGCCCTGTATTTATAGTATAAAATCTAACCCTAAAAGAGTCCCAAAAAAGGTAAGAAAGCTAATACAATTTAGACTCCTATTTGAGTCACACTTCTAACAATCTCCACCTTGACTCAAATTCCGGTGTAACAAACGAAACTCCAAAATTTCTCCACCTTAAGAAATAATCCGTCTACATCAGAATGAACTGACTAGTCTCCTCAACGCAATAACCAAACTCTCCACAATAACACGTTCCTCGCCCAGCGTCAACAAGCGACACCCGAACCCAATCCCGGGTTCCCAAAATTCCTCTTGGAATTAAGAAATCACTGGACAGGGTCGAAACACACCCTATAGCAGAAACTACACCAAATGCACAATCAGATGGTCCATTGCCAATATTGTCACCTTCAATGATTTCTAAAGCATTACAGACATCTTCAAAATTGTACTTACGCTCTATGAGTCCATTGACATTACAAGAACACAGTGTACTAACTAAAATTGGTGGCAGAGCGAAATCACCAACACTCCCTTGAGCAAAGTTCTTAACTGACCCAGAGCCAAACCCGAGAGGTACTGTGCCAAATTGAATGTCCACCACGGTACTGAATTTGTCCAAATGTCTCTGAACTGGTTCTGCGCTCCCCTGCAAGATGTACAACTGGAATTTTCTCCGTCCCTCCAGTACAACCCGGACACCCCTTCGAACCTTCAAGACTCCACTTCCACCAGAAAAATTGTATCCTTTTTTCATCCAAGGTACTAAGTGATATGAGATTCTTTGTCAAGTCTGGAACATGTTGAACCTGATCAAGTGTCCTCACTGTTCCATCCTGTAGCCTCAATCCGACTCGACCGATTCCTGCAACCCGACAAGATTGGTTGTTTCCCATGACAACTCCACCTTACTTCACTGTCTCATATGTTTGAAACAAAGCCCTATTGGGACACATATGATATGAATAAGCAGAATCCAGAATCCACTCCTCAGATTTGGATTCCCCGTCAGATACAGCCAACATCACATCTCCATCATCACAAAAATTTTCTGCAATACTAGTCTCGTTCGAATTACCTGATTGTCCCACATGATTTGCATGTAAATCACCTTTACCTTGCAACTTGTCGCAATCTTTCTTGATGTGTCCTTTCCTCTTGCAGTAATAACAATACACATTGCTGTACTTCACCTTCGATCTACCCCTTCGTCGATCACCATGAGTAACAAGAGCATCCCCACTCCTAGATGCAGGATCTCCAATCAACAATTCCATCTTCTCTTTTGAGAGCAGGGCATCGTATACCTCCTCAATGGATAACGTGTCACGACTATACAGAATAGTATCACGAAATGACGAAAAATAATTGGGTAGCGAACAAAATAGGACCAAGGCTAGATCCTCTTCATCATATTTTACCTCCAACGTCTCCAAATCTGCAACGATCTCCTTGAACACAGCAAAGTAGTCCTGCAGTGACCCTCCTTCCGCCATGCGATGAGAATACAACCTTTGCTTTAGAGTCAGTTTGCTCGTCAAACTCTTTGTCATACACAACTGCTCCAACTTGAGCCACAAAGCAGCCGGTATTTTCTCCTTCAAAATATCTTGCAACAAATTGTTGGATAAATGAAGTTGGATTTGCGCTAAAGCCTTCCGATCCTTCCGTTGTTTCTCCTCCGTAGACAAGCTTGTTGACATCCTATCAAAACCCAGTAAAGCATCATCAAAATCCATCTGTGTCAACACAGCTCTCACCTTTACTTGCCACAGCGAAAATCTTGTATTACGATCCAATAGCGAAATTTCATACTTCAACGAATTCATCTCTGAAAAATCTCAATCAAATCACGAAGAACTTGCAACCTGCAACACTCAAAACTGAAAACTACCGAACGTGCAAGGGCTAAAATAGTCCAGAACCACAATTTTGCCCAAAATTGAAATTGGACACCACTACAAGGTCCGTCTCGTCGTCCGGAGAAAATTGCCTGAAGACACCGTCGCCAGAAACCGCCGCATGCGCCGCCACTCTCCTCGCCGGAGTTCCACCGCCGGCTACCGTCCAGAAACGCTCCGGCGACCTGTGACCTTTTCTGGACCGTCTCTGCCTGCTGAGTCCACTGGTGGTGATTGTTTCTCTAAACTCTTTTTGGCTTGACCAGAAAATGCAAAAACAGATCCGACAGAAAATCGAAAAATTGGACAGATTCGTTTTATGATTTTCTGGTAATTTTCAGACGATTTTCCGATCAGTTTTAGGCCAAAAATCCACCAACAACCCCGCTCTGATACCACTTGTTAAGACCGATTGACCAATAATGCAGGAATTGAGATTTAATGAATACAACTTGCTATAATTTAAGTAATTAACAAGATCACGAATAACTCAAGAACAAGATTAAAGTAAAGAAATAAAAGAATTAGTAGAGGAACGATGTTATTTTATTCAATCAATGAAAGGAGAGAATTACAACAATAATGGCTTCAACAATATTAAAAGAGGAGCCCTGTATATATAATATAAAATCTAGCTCTAAAAGAGTCCCAAAAAAGGTAAGAAATCTAATGCAATTTAGACTCCTATTTGAGTCACACTTCTAACAAATCTTAGTACTAATCAATGTTGGAATCGATATTCCAAGCCAACATATTCTTCACCACCCAGAAACAATTAAAATTACCATCTCATTGTGCTTGTAACCGTTAATAACAAAGCTAATAATCAACTATTACCTCAATAACATCAGTGGTATTAAGCGCAGCCCTTATATTGTTGCCTTCCTGCAAGTTAAACGTGTAGAAATTCTATCACAATTAACAGGAGGAGTGCAATTATATTAATTAAACTTTTCGTAAGGTATTTTGGCAAAGATCGTAAGATGCAAGGGTTGTGCAGTAATTTCTAAAAGGGGCCTAACTATGACATATATGTAGTTGATACTAGGCATATAACAAGAAATATAAAAGAGATACCAAAACGGGTTCGTGTTGATAGAACAAGATGGTGAAACTTGTAGGGTAAAAAGCAAATGAATTTCAAGGATAAAATGATACTAAGTTGATGTGGAATGAGGTGGCTAGCTGCATACCGTAATCTATCAAATGAGGTATTAGGAGAATTTAACGTTACAAGTTTGGAGTCCCATGTGAAGTACAAGGGAATAGTATAGTTATCTTGGAATTAAGGATGGAGAAAAACGATGTAGAAGACATATTTGAAAAAGGAAGAAGGGAAGTATTAAACTATTTGGTTTGCTTACTAAAAAGAAGGCCTTGAGGAGGATGTACTGCGTCGAATAAACCTATTACACCGTATAAGGAATGGAATCCTCACGGAATCTTTGATAGAAGGACTCAATGAAAGGAGAAGCACTAGTAGAAATGATGATGCTACCATAGATGCTATCAGAAAATAGGATCGTCAACAAGGGCATCCCGAGTGGCCATATAACAATGGAAAAGATAAGAATGAGAACACATACTAACAAGCAGAATGAGAATATACAAGACTTAGAGCTAAATGTTCACACGTTCAAAAGAGTGATGGGATCCTTCCAACAGAGGACGTTAGAAGAGGGTTGCAGACAAAATTTATTCAATAAGATTCAAATGTCGTGAAGAATTAACCACATTTTATGGTACATTGTGGAACTATGCAATCAAAATGGTGTTAAAAGTAGAGAACAGGAACTTTACAACAAGTTTGTAGCCAT
>NW_019263362.1:14215-16353 GCF_002742605.1 Olea europaea var. sylvestris
TGTACACCAAGAATAACCCTCCTTACATACTACTTTCGTTTTCAATATTTTTGCAATATTTTGGTGCATGTTCATTTTGTGGTTCGTTATACTCTAATTGATCGATATATCTTAGACTCATTTCTCCCGTTACACTTCTGAGATCAACACAAAAAATGCTTGAATTTGGGAATTATCATATCAAAATATTTGTAGTCGATGGGAGGGGACGATCTTAAGATTAATTCAGCAATGGGCAATCCCTTTACGATCCCTTTACCCAGAAAAAGAGACTTACAAAACCATTAATTATAATGAACAACACTATACATTAAGATTAGTGTATGCACGACAACCAACAAAGTAAAACTAGTTAGTACTACAATCTCTTCATACTAATTAGATTTGAACATGCAGTTAAACAAAACGTTTTTTGAACAAATGGTGTCTCTTAGCCGGGTCCTTGAACTTGCTTTTTGCCTGCCCATGCTGCTTTTTCTGCCCAGTACTGCAACAACAAAAAGGCAGATTTTCAGCTCAAATAATCTTAGTGCTTGTTTAGTACAGATTATAAGTTGTGGATCTAAGGGAAGTGGGTTAAAAGTAGAGTTTGACAAACTTATAAGCTTCGCCAAACATGACAAACTAGACATTCAATGTAGTTTAAACATATAATGTCACATATTTAATGGATATCTGTCGGTAAATCAAGAAAGGAAGAAAATTATATGAAGTGAAGATTATATAAAACCCATACCTGTATTCCATGTATACCATTCCACTGGCTCCTGACATTGCACTCATGGATCCTGCAGAGCGACGGGCTTTCTGAAGGGCAATGCCATCCGTGTCTTCTTCTAGTTGCTCCAAACCGACTGCATCATCACCCGCACTTAGCACCTGTCATAAAAGAAAGAAAAGCTATCAGAATTGTCAGGGTTACTCATTGCACTTTTGTCTCGAGCTAGAAAAAGAGAAAACTAGTATGCAAACCTTTCCAAGAAGTGCAAGCTGCTCATCAAGACGAGAATAATTCAACGTGGCTCCTGAATCAGGCGGAGGCAAGCCTGTGATTACCTGAAAATAAGTTGAAGGGTCATAACTAAGCAGAATATGCATCTCAAACATTAATCGTATCTTAAGATGTTATGAATGGAAAATTTGAAGAAGAGGAATATGCTACAGTGGAGAAGAGAACATTGTAAAAGAATAGAACATTAAATCTGAAGATGTGAGAGAGGCTCTGTACCTTAAAGCTATAACCTTGATCAATCAAAAACTGCTGCCTTTTAGTTGAGTAATACATTTCCTGCATCAAAACAATGCAGCTAAGCAAAACAGATCCCAGCAAACAAAGTGACTTAAAAACAGAAGCAAAAACTTGCACACCTGGGTGTCTGTAGATACAAGGGAGTAGAAAAATGCATTGTACTCTTCCTTACCCCCAGCTATCCTGTCCTGAGGCCTCCCCTGTCAATTGAAAAACAAGCTTGACAATGAGCCACGATGGCTGCATTATGTCAGAGACATTCCATCATAAACGAAATTATATTACTGAATACACACAAAAACGAATGACCGTAGATGTGGACAGACAGACAAACTAAATCTAGATTACACCATGACTCTAAATGTAACCGCTAAATCCTGTGCTGCAGTGGAATGTCAATTATAAGTAGTAACTACAAACTAAGAGAACATAGGGGGTGTGGGGGAGATGTTAAAGGTACAAATCATCTACAATCAAACATTCAAAATGTTTTTTAATAATATGCAACAAACACCCTCCATCTCCTGTAGAACA
The DNA here is from genome assembly GCF_002742605.1 of Olea europaea var. sylvestris. NCBI lineage: Eukaryota > Viridiplantae > Streptophyta > Magnoliopsida > Lamiales > Oleaceae > Olea > Olea europaea. The sequence continues at coordinate 15,999 of NW_019263362.1, forward strand.
TCGCCCTCGACATTTCTCAATATAAGCCACTTCCCAAATCTTCTTTTCAAAACTACCCCCATTACACTAAATGCCATCTGATAAATCAGCACATGGGACCTCATATCTCATATCTTCATCTGCAGTTGAGTGGTGGTCGCACGTGAGATGCCCAGACCCTTTGTTTTCTATGTCTGTCAATTATGCATAACTGATTGATGTTATAACTTTTGATGGGGGAGGTGATGAGAGCAGTGAATCTTTTCCAGTTGGATTTTGGATTCTCACTCTCTTAGAATTACTTGTCCCGAGAGGTGTTTGACTTGTGTGTGCTCTTTGTTCGTGGTGGGGGTTGTTTTTTTTTTTTTTTTTTTGG
>NW_019263363.1:0-2208 GCF_002742605.1 Olea europaea var. sylvestris
GACAACAATGCATCGGAGGACATGATAAGGAGGTTTGAAAGGATACTTGGTGATGTTAGGGAGAAGGTGGATAGGCAAGGGGAATGGATGGTGCAAATGGGTACTACAATTGCTAATATTAGTTGAGGACAAGTGGAGATGTCTAATACTAGGGGGTCGGGTAGGCGTGAATCTAGGAGAGGAAGGCGGGATGAGCATCGTAGTGAGGATGATGATTTTGATGAAAATGACATTGATATGGGTCGAGCGAGCATAGGGGCGATTGGATGGAAAGACGGGGCAGAAATAACTTGGAAGATGAAGTAGATAGAAATTTGGAGAGTATTAAAATGACTATTCCGCAATTTAAGGGGAGAAGCGATCCGGAAGCATATTTAGAGTGGGAAAGGAAGGTTGAGATGATTTTTGAGTGCTATAATTATTCGGAGGAGAAAAAGGTAAAATTGGCGGTGCTTGAAGTTGTGGATTACGCGATATCTTGGTGGGATCAAATACTTACATCACGGCGTAGGGGTCGGGAAAGGCCAATTAGCACTTGGGATGAGTTGAAGATGTTGATGAGGAGGAGGTTTGTTCCGAGTCACTATTATAGGAAAATCCATCAAAAATTGCAAGGTTTGTACCAAGGATCGAAAAGCGTAGAGGATTATCACAAGGAGATGGAAATTCTTATGATTCGGGCTAATGTGGAGAAAGATCGGGAAGCTACCATGGTACGGTTCTTGAATGGGTTAAATCGGGATATTGCAAACATTGTAGAATTGCAACACTATGTGGAAATCGAGGACGTGTTACATGTGGCAATGAAGGTCGAGAGGCAATTGAAGAGGAAGGGGACATCTAGGCAACCATTAGGTACTTCGACTCCTAATCCAACATGGAAATCGAAGTGGGATGACAACAACAAAAACGGTGCTGCACCTAGAGGTAAAAATGATTGGCAAATGGCGAGGATGAAAACGCTAGCAAACCAATATCAAAATCGGACACACAACCGTCGCGCAATCGGAACATCAAATGTTTTAGGCGTTTGGGAACGGGGCATATTGCTTCTCAATGCCCAAACAAACGGGCGATGGTGTTGCAGGATAATGAAGAGATTGTGAGCGATAGTGATGGCGAGTTTTATGACATGCCGGCTTTGGAGGGTGTTAGTGAAGAAGAAAAAGTTGAAGGGCCGATTGGGGATCTATTAGTCACAAGGCGAGCTCTCACTACTCACGTCAAAGCGGATGACTTGGAGTTGCAATGGGAGAACATTTTTCACACTCGATGCCACGTCAACAATATGGTATGTAGTGTTATAATTGATGGTGGTAGTTGCACTAATGTAGTTAGCGTATCTCTTGTAGAAAAATTGGGTTTAACTTTGGTGAGACACCCGAGACCTTATAAATTGCAATGGTTGAATGAGAGTGACGAGGTAAGGGTGAATCGAAGGGTGTTACTTAATTTGTCACTCGGGAGTTATAAGGACGAGTTAGAGTGTGATGTGGTGCCAATGCAAGCGGGACATATTTTATTGGGGCGACCATGCCAATATGATAGGAAGGCTATGCATGATGGGTATAAAAATCGATATAGTTTCATTAAGGATGGAAAGACCATTACTCTTGTGCCATTAACACCGGCGCAAGACTATGAGGACCAATTAAAATTGAGAAGTGAGGAAGAGAGGAGAGCAAAAGAGTTAGAAAAAATGAGAGCAAATAGTGAGTTGGAGAAAAAGAGAGAAATTGTTGAGATAGCCATTAGAGAGAAAAAGAGAAAGCAATCACAAGAGAGAAAAGAAAGAGAGTGCCCCGAGAGAAGAGAGAAAACACGAGCGAATTTCTTTGCAAAAGAGAGTGATTTGAGGAGGGCTGTAGTTGAGAGAAAAGAGATGATCTTGTTCATTTATAAGGAATCACTCCTCAATTTTGAGGAAACTAACCCATCCCTCCCTAGTTTGGCTAAGTCTTTAGTGCAGGAATTCAACGATATATTTTCGGAGGATGCACCAAGTGGATTGCCGCCTATTCGAGGCATTGAGCATCAAATTGACTTCATATCCAGAGTTGTTATTCCAAATCGACCGGCTTATCGAAGTAATCCCGAGGAGACTAAGGAGCTTCAAAGCCAAATGGAGGAGTTAATGAGCAAAGGATACGTGAGGGAAAGCATGAGTCCTTGTGCGGTACCGATTTTGCTTGTACCAAGAAAGGATGG
>NW_019263363.1:8392-13356 GCF_002742605.1 Olea europaea var. sylvestris
GCTAGATTAGAACATATTGGTAAAAATACTATGAAACGTATGAAAAAATGTGATTTGATTTTATATGATGAAAATAATGAACATAAATGCAAAACATGTGTAGAATAAAAAATGACTAAAAAGCCATATCAAAGTGTGAAAATGACCTCTAATATCTTGGAATATGTGAATTAAATGGCATGTTAACTAGAGGTGGAAATAGATACTTCATTACTTTTATTGATGATTTTTCTAGATATACATATGTGTACTTGATGAAACATAAATATGAAGTTTTTGACATATTTAAGGTGTATAAAAATGAAGTTGAAAATCATCTAGAAAAGAAAATAAAGATCCTAAGAATAGATAGAGGTGTTGTTCTAGTGAATTTAATTTATATTGTGAACAACATGAAATAATTCACCAATGTTCTGCACCTAGAACACCCTAACAAAATGGTTGGCTGAAAGAAAGAATAGAACCTTAGTAGAAATGATTAATGCCATGCTTATATATACTAAATTGCCATTTAATTTATAGGGTGAATCTTTATTAAGTGCATGTAGGATACTTAATAGGATTCCTTCTAAACATACAAAGGTTTCTCCTTATGAATTGTGGAAAGGAAGAAAACCAAATATTGGATACTTCAAAGTGTGGGGGTGTCTTGCTTATTGCAAGAACACAAATCCTAATAGGACCAAATTAGGTCCAAGAGGCATTAAATGTGCCTTCGTTGGATATGCTAACCATAGCAAATCTTATAAATTGTTAAACTTGGAGACCAATGTGATTATCGAATCAAGCGATGTAGAGTTCTTTGAAGATTCGTTATCTTCAGATAATGAATTGAGGGAAAATCATGAAAGCATCCCTAGCTCAAGTGGAACACGTGATAAAATGTCTTCTAAAGATGTTGATGAGCCTAGTTAACACGAAGAAGCCAGAGAACTCGAGTTGAGAAGTCTTTGGGACCGGATGAAATTGATTCTCAACTTATTTCCTTTTACTTAGTAGAAGGAAATGAGTTGAATGTTGCTAGAACAATTCCTTTTGTTCTACAAGTGGAAACCAACCCTAAAACCTATAAAGAAGCTATGGCTTCTCGTGATAGTATTTTTTGGAAAGATGCAATTAAAGATGAAATGGATTCGATAATGTCTAATAAAACTTGGAAAATTGTCGATTTATCACCAGGATCCAAACTTATTGGATGTGAATGGGTATTTAGAAGAAAATATAATGTTGATGGTTCTCTAAATACTTTCAAGGCTAGATTAGTAGCCAAATGATATCGACAAAAGGAAGGAATCGACTATTTTGATACTTATGCACCGGTAGCTAGAATAACATCGATTAGGATATCATTTGCATTGGCTTCAATATATGACTTGCATGTTCATCAAATGAATGTCAAGACGACATTCTTAAATGGGGATCTCGACGAGGAGGTCTATATGGAGCAACCCGAAGGGTTCGTTTTATCTGGAAATGAACGTAAGGTATGCAAGTTAGTAAAATCATTATATGGTTTGAAGCAGGCACCTAAGAAATGGCATGAGAAGTTTGACTTTGCAATTATATCATTCGGATTTAAACATAATAGTGTAGATAAATGTTTATATACTAAAATATGTGATGATTACGTAACATTTATATGCTTGTATGTTGACGAAATGTTGATTATAAATAATCACATGGACGGTATAAAAGAAACAAAGAAGTTTCTATCTTCCACATTCAAGATAAAGGATCTTGGTCAAGTGGATACCATTTTAGGTATCAAAATCACAAAGACTAGTGAGGGTTATCATCTAAGTCAATCACATTATATTGAGAATGTGATAAACAAGTTCAAACACTTGAACATAAAAGAATATAGTACCCCGGTTGATCCAAGTTCAAAACTTGAAAAGAATGATGGAAAGACGATTGCTCAATTAAAATATGCTAGTGCAATCGGAAGTCTTATGTATGCAGTTCAATGCACAAGACCGGACATAGGCTATGCAATAAGTAAACTTAGCAGATTTACTAGCAATCCAAATAATAATCATTGGAAGGCCATAGGAAGAGTTCTTGGATACTTAAAGAAAACCAAGAACCTAGGCATACAATATACAAAATTCCCGGCTGTATTGGAAGGATTTACGGAGGCTAGTGGGATATCTAGCCCCGGTGAGAGTAAATCCACTATAGGTTGGGTGTTCACTCTTGGAGGAGGTACTATTTCTTGGAAATAAAGAAACAAATATGCATAACACACTCGACTATGCAATCATAATTTGTAGCCCTATCGGATACCGAGAAAGAAGCTGAGTAGCTTAAGGATCTTTTTTATGAGATACCTTTGAGATCGAAGAATATTTATTCAATACCTATCATGTGTGACAGTCAAGCCACATTAGCAAAAGCATAAAACGAGGTATACAACGGAAAGTTTAGACACATGAGTCTTAGACATGACTATATAAGGAAATTAATCAATGATGGAATAATTTCCTTAAATTATGTAAGGTCAATTGAGAATTTGGCGGATCATTTGACTAAACATAGAGATTTAGTAGCATCTACTTCGAGTAGGATGGGGTTGAAACTCCTTAACTAAAAAGGTTCACCAATGACAGCAACCCTACCTGTCATTACTTAAAAGATAATTTACGGGTTCAAAGGGTAAAAACAAGTCATTCGATATATGGATAGTTGCAGCATTATTAAAATCCACAATAATCCTATCATAATTAAAATAATGCTGGTTGTTACTGAAATAAGGGATGAGCTTCAAACTCTTAATGAAGTTCAGTGCTAAACCACAAGTACCTCTAAAAGTAACAAAGGTACTGGAAGAACTTCACTTAAATAATCTTCGAGGTGGTGCCGTCTTAATAGAAAGTTGGAGTTTCTCTCTTAAAAAGATTGTTGAAAAGAATAAGCGCAAGGTCATAAAAGCGCTAAGCGAGTTATGAAGAACTTGAGAACACATGGTATTCGTGTGTGTGTTCTTACCGGTATTGTCATATGAAATAACTGGTTCAAAACTACAGCTACCTTTGATTCCGACTATACTTTGTTTGAATTACACTATGGTTAGATTCAAATCGAAAGATATCTAATCTTTATGCATGAATATCGTATACTATGCATATGAGACTCGTTAATTTTGAACAAGTGGGGGATTGCTATGATTATGTTGTTCAAAACCAACAACAATAAATAAATAAAAAAAGGAGGGTCCATGCGATCACATGGCCTTAGGCCGAGACGAAATGGTATCGGCATGGGTGAACCATGCGACCGCATGGGATTGTACCATGCAGTCGCATGGTACATATTTTTTACCCTTTTTGGCCATTTTTGGCCGTTGCAAATTTGAACTTGGCGACTTTTCACTTGATTTTTTGGCACCATTTCGTACTTCTGGTCGATGGCTATATATTGGAGAGCCATGTTTAAGGGAAACAAGTAAGAAAAACATCTTGCAACCATACTTTGTTCCAAGAAAAATCAAATCCCGATGTATATTCATATCCTCGTGTTCTTCAAGTTTTGGAGAATTTCATCTTGTACTTTGGTGAAATTCTTTACGAGGCTTGTTATAATCTTTCAAACCATTTGTCGGAATACCTTTTAGCATCTTGAATACATCGGAGAAAGGGACAAATAAAGTTTGAGGACAGCGATCCCGTGTTCGAGCCTTCACATTTGTTGATATAAAAATTTTGTTTTGATCCATCTTGTTGCCATATTTTCTTGTGATTTTCTCTTTTGTTTCTTCTCCATCTCCCAATTATCTCCAACATATGGCTGCCTTACATTCATATCTCAGAGGTTCATATCTTTTGATATATGCCTCCTTAAACTTTTATTTATGGAAAAATATTAGAGGTTTCTAGCGATCCACTCATTCACCAGAGGTTGAGAACATGTTATATATTTTAATCTTACCCTGTCCATAGAGTCATGTTAGATAAGGAACAGATTTTTCGACAATGATGTTCTTCAATTTTGTACTTATCTACTTTTAATTTATCTATACTTCTATTCCTCACAAATCCCTTTGATTTTTGTCTTGAAGGTCTTCACTGCCATTGGAAATTTCTACATAGCTATTGTAATGATCGTTGAGATCATTGTTAATTCAGCATCAGTCTTATCGTCCAAGAACTGATAATTTACTTGTGCTTCTTACTGGAGGAATTCCAATTGTAGTGCCAACTATTCTATTCGTGATAATGGGAATTGATTCTCACCGTTTATCACAGCAAGTGGGCTCTGGTTTCTGGAGTTGATGCAATTATTAATTGATTTTGAAGTGTTCCATTATGTAAATGCATTTATATTGTTGATTTTCTAGAGAGCCATCTACCATACAGGGCCGGTTCTATGATTATCGGGGCCTGAGGCGAAGTCTGTAAATTAGGCCCCCAGCGAAAGCAACGTAAATACAAAATTCAATGGTGTATTATGCGATCCATTGATAACTTAAAAAACTAAAATTAAAACAACAACCAAATATATTAACTATTTACCCAAAATTCCCAAATTGTTGAATTCTAAAACAACAACCAAATTGTTGAATTTGAAACACACAAAAATTTATTTTTACTATGCAAAGAACTTGTACAATTAATTTTTGACAAACACACCTTACTAAAATAATTTCACTCTAAGCAAGCACCTCAATCTTTAATTATATCATTCCTCTAAATTCTCTCACAATAATGCACTGCCCGTCTGCCTCTCTATATCTTTCTTTCTGACTATTCTTCCTGCTCTCTTCCTTTTTTCTCTTACTAATCTCTCTCTCTCTCTCTCTCTCTCTCTCTCTCTCTGCCCACTATCTTAACACGTTCAGGCATACACATATATTTTGTTTTTCACTTCTTTCATCTACTTATACTCAAAATGGAAAGGCTGTACACATGCATAAATATGGTGAGCTATTGTCGACGGAAGATTTCTCTAGACAATTCTAGCAAATC
>NW_019263363.1:13492-16343 GCF_002742605.1 Olea europaea var. sylvestris
AAAAAAATATATATATATATATATATATATATATATATATATATATATATATATATATATATATATGACGAAGTGAGGCCCCCTTCCAGTTTTAGGCCTGAGGCACAGGCCTTATCTGCCTCTCCTCAGGACCAGCTCTGCTGCCATAGAAGAAATGGCCGATATGGATGTATTTTGCAGTGACAAAACTGTAATCTTGACGTTATACAAATTAACTGTTGACAAAAATCTTGTGGAGCTTGGTATAATAGTGTTTGCTGCTTGTATTAATTCTAAGCTCAAACTATATCTTCCATTCTAAGATGTATATCCTACCTAGTTTTCCATTGTCGAATTAACACGACACATATCCAAATACATCATTAGATTGCATTGTCGTTTCTTATTAAAGACAAGCAGAGAAGACAGGACTATTTGGCAAGCTTGATCCTTCCCTGAAGGTAACAGTTTAGCATTTTTTTTTTTTCAAGTTCAATTATTTGGATTCAATTAAATATCTAGTTGAAGCAAATTTCTTCTAGATTTGATGTAAAAAGATTGAAATGATTACTCAAAGTTCCATTCCCATATTCTTAGCAGCTTATTATACTATTACTTTAGAGTAATGTTATTAATAGCAAAGACTATCGATAGTCACCTTACATGACATAACTGTCCTGTGTAAATCATGTAGGGCGACTACAAATAGTTTTCATTATGAATAACATTATTCATTATTTTACCTGATTTTTTCCTATATCCTAACTGGAAAAAGAAAGCTGACGAATTGAACTTTTTTCTGTTCTTTAAATTCGTTCTGATTTATCATGTTTATAGTTCCTCATTTGTTTCCTTATTATTTTAACTGCTTGTTTTGAACTACTTTTTAGTATTTCATGTTTGACGCTAACATATTTTCTACTTTTCTTCATACACTTAGTTCTGTGTCTTTATAGTTTTTTTTGCCCGATTTCCTTGTACACCAATTAAATACTCTCTTTGCTTTCCAAAAACTCATTCGACGCACATCTCTCTTGTGAATCCTTAATACTTAATACACTAATATTACCTTTAACAAAATTCAAGCCATGGCACAAAACTAATATATATATATATATAACCAAATAAAAACCAAATAAAAAATAAAAAAGAAAGAAAGGAAACGGTCAGGCTGTGGGTGACCTTTTTATATTAATCTAAATTAATTTTAACACAATCCATTACATACATACGCATGAAGAGAGAGAGAAGAAAGAAAAGAAGAGAAAAGGTAAAATGAAAAGTTGGAGACGAAGAAGAAGAAGAAGAAATCATTATCAACTTTAAATTTACTCAAAATATATCTTTTGTTGGGAATTAATCTTGTATTTGGGCTATAATTAAAGGTAAAGGAAAACTTTGATTTTATGTTCTAATTAGTTGGTGTGCCTACAGGAAGTAGAAATTAGGAATTGAATTCTTGTTTCCATTCTTTAACTAAGTAAAGAATGATTATTAAGTAATATCAAATAAGTATATTTTGTAAAGAAAAACAATTATAATTGCTTAAAATCGGCCACTGCATACCTTGAAATTAAGCTATATAATTGGATGTATTGGAGGAAAATAATTAAAGTGGGCATCGAAACGAACAGGAACTGAATAGTAAGTTTGAATGGTTTGTACATGGGTACTTATCTTTGAATTATAGAATTGATCACAGAGTATATAAGAAAAGAAATAATGAGGGCCTGGCTGTTTCTTCAATTTGCAGACACACTTAACTAATGGAGAATGGAAATAAAATTGGGGTCCTTAAACAGTTTAGAAAGGAAAATAGAAAACTAGACACGAACACGGATTGAATACCTGTATGTTGGCAATAGGAGTGCATAGGCTAATTAAATTTAGTGGAAATTACCAAAATATGTATACACATATATGTATACATATAAAATATGTATACACATATATGCATAGGATAATTAAAAAGTCTCACTTTTTTTAAGTCTTTGGAATGTTGTTGGACAATTTTGCCCCTCTAGATTATTCAAATACCATGCATGTCCTTCATTAACAATTGATTTGACTAAATGGAAAAATAGTACAAAATCCCCCCCCCCCCCACCCAAACCAAAAAATTAAAAAATTTTTAATTTCTTAATTAAAAAAAAAAGTATGAAGAAATTAATTTGTTGAACAGTAAAGTACTCAAAGGCCACTACAAACATATCGTTTTAAGGTTTTAATATTGTATGCCTTTAAATTACACTGTCTTACTTGTTCATTGAAAAGCTTTAACAAATATATTTATACTTGTTTAGAAAATAGAGAGATAGGAAGATCAGTCATTATATGAAGCCATATTTTATCCTCTAGATAGAAATTGAGGTGACCTCTCTTTACAGATCAAGAAGCAAATCACAAAGCTCTCTATTTCTCAGTGTCAGAATTTCTTGATAGAAGATCCTAAAGACTGTAAAGAAAGACAACAACAAGCAAAAATTATAAGAAAAAATAATATAAAAAATCCAGTAAAACTAGTTAGACATTTTTTTTTAGCAATAGACCTTTAGTAGAAAAGACGTAGAATTGCTTACATACTATTGGTCGTAGTAATTTAAAGTGCAGCCTTTTTAAAACAAATTAATTAAGTGTAGAAAATCTTACCAAATTAGTAGACTTTCTCTAGAATAATTTATTGGTAGGAAGAAATTTGTATTTCAAAATGTGTAAAAATTTTTAGAGAAAGACCTTATTAGCAAATTCTCTTCATATTTATTAGAAAGAGAAATTTTTGAAAAACAAGTCATTTTCATATTAATTAAAGAAATTTTTTTCAAACTTTTGGTAGGAAGGTAAGAAAATTTCACATATGTGTGTGTGTGTGTGT
>NW_019263364.1:0-2308 GCF_002742605.1 Olea europaea var. sylvestris
TCTGTCCAGCACATCTTCAACCTGACATAATTAATTCAGAAATTAATTATTCGGAGGCCTAAATGAAGGAATTTGGCTAAAATACCGTGATCTCGGGTTTATGCCCCGACTCCAATTTCTAGGGCCGTTTCCAATCAACCTGCCAAATTTTCGGCCCATTCCGACACCTTCGAGACAAATGACGAAATTGCCCCTATTGCGGTTTTACGTTGTTAATTTTCTATCCAACACATCTTCAACCTGACATAATTAATACCGAAATTAATTATTCAGAGGCCTAAACGAAGGACTTTGGCCAAAATCCCGTGATCCCGGGTCTGTGCCCCGAGCCCAATTTCTGGGGCCATTTCCAATCAACCTGACAAATTTCGGCCCATTCCGACATCGTCGCGACAAATGACGAAATTGCCCCTGGTGCGATTTTGTGTTGTTAATTTTCTGTCTAACACATCTTCAACCTGACATAATTAATACGGAAAATAATTATTTGGAGGCCTAAACGAAGGACTTTGGCTAAAATCCCGTGATCCCGGGTCCGTACCCCAAGCCCAATTTTTGGGGCCGTTTCCAATCAACCAGCCAAATTTCGGCCCATTCCGACACCGTCGCGACAAATGACGAAATTGTCCCTGGTGCGGTTTTGCGTTGCTAATTTTCTGTCCAACACATCTTCAATCTGACATAATTAATATGGAAATTGATTATTCGGAGGCCTAAACGAAGGAGTTTGGCTAAAATCCCGTAATCCTGGATCTGTGCCCGAGTCCAATTTCTAGGGCCGTTTCCAATCAACCTGTCAAATTTTAGCCCATTCCGACACCATCGCGACAAAAGATGAAATTGCCCCTGGTGCGGCTTTTGTTTGTTGATTTTCTACCCAATACATCTTCAACCTGACATAATTAAGGCGGATATTAATTATTCGGAGGCCTAAACGAAGGAATTGGGCTAAAATCCCGTGATCCAAGGTCTGTTTCCAATCAACCTGCCAAATTTCGGCCCATTTCGACACCGTCGCGACAAATGACGAAATTGCCCCTGGTGCGATTTTTCTTCGTTAATTTTCTTTCCAACACTTCTTGAAGCTGACATAATTAATATAGAAATTAATTATTCGGAGGCCTAAACGAAGGAATTTGGCTAAAGTCCCGTGAGCCCGGGTCTGTGCCCCTCCTCCAACTTCTCGGGTCGTTTCCAATCAACCTGCCAAATTTCGGCCCATTCTAACACCGTCGCGACAATACCCAAATTAATTATTCAGAGGCCTAAACGAAGGAATTTGGATAAAATCCCATGATCTCGGGTCTGTGCCCCGACTCCATTTTCTTGGGCCGTTTCCAATCAACCTGTCAAATTTCGGCACATTCCGACACCGTCACGACAAATGACAAAATTGCCCCTGGTGCGATTTTCCTTTTTTAATTTTCTGTCCAACACTTCTTCAGCCTGACATACTTAATATGGAAATTAATTATTTCGAGGCCTAAATGAAGCAATTTGGCTAAAATCCCATGATCCCGGGTCTGTGTCCCGGCTCCAATTTCTGGGGCCATTTTTTCCAATCAACCAGCCAAATTTTAGCCCATTCCGACACCGTCGCACCAAATGACGAAACCCTGGTACGGTGTTTCTTTTTTAATTTTCTGTCCAACACTTCTTCAGCCTGACATAATTAATACGAAAATTAATTTTTCGAAGGCCTAAACAACGGAATTTGGGAAAAATTCCGTGATCCCCGATCTATACCCTGAGTCCAATTTCTCGAGCCGTTTCCAATCAACCGGCCAAATTTCGGCCCATTCCAATGCCTTAGCGACAAATGACGAAATTACTCCCTGTGCGGTTTTCCTTTTTTAATTTTCTGTCCAACACTTCTTCAACATGACATAATTAATACGGAAATTAATTATTCGAAGGGCTAAATGAAGGAATTTGGCTAAAATCCCGTGATCCCGGGTTTGCGCCCCGACTCTAATTTTTGGGGCCGTTTCCAATCAACCTGCTAAATTTCGGCCCATTCCGACACCGTCACGACAATACGGAAATTAATTATTCGGAGGCCTAAACGAAGGAATTTGGCTAAAATCCCGTGATCCCGGGTCTGTGCCCCGACTCCATTTTCTCGGGCCGTTTCCAATCAACCTTCCAAATTTGGGCAAATTCCGACACCGTCGTGACAAACGATAAAATTGCTCCTGGTGCGGTTTTCCTTTTTTAATTTTCTGCCCAACACTTCTTCAGCCTGACATAATTAATACGAAAATTAATTATTCAGAGGCCTAAACAAAGGAATTTGGAAAAAATTCGG
>NW_019263364.1:7488-16327 GCF_002742605.1 Olea europaea var. sylvestris
CGGTTTTTCTTTTTTAATTTTCTATCCAACACTTCTTCAACTTGACATAATTAATGCGGAAATTAATTTTTTGAAGGCCTAAACGAAGGAATTTGGCTAAAATCCTGTGATCCCGGGTTTGTGCCCCAACTCCAATTTCTGGGGCCGTATCCAATCAACCTAGCAAATTTCGGCCCATTCCGACACCGTCGCGACAATACGAAATGAATTATTCGAAGGCCTAAATGAAGGAATTTGGCTAAAATCCTGTGATCCTAGGTCTGTGCCCCGAATCCAATTTCTGGGGCCGTTTCCAATCAACCTGCCAAATTTCGGCCCATTCCGACACAGTTGCAACAAATGACAAAATAGCCCCTGGTGCGGTTTTTATTTTTTAATTTTTTGTCCAACACTTCTTCAGTCTGACATAATTAATACGAAAATTAATTATTTGGAGGCCTCAACGAAGGAATTTGGCTAAAATTCCGTCATCTCGGATATATACCCCGAGTCCAATTTCTCGGAACGTTTCGAATCAATCTGCCAAATTTCAGCCCATTCCGTCACAGTTGCGACAAATGACAAAATTGCCCCTGGTGCGGTTTTCTTTTTTAAACTTCTTGGAACGTTTCCAATCAACCTGCCAAATTTCAGCCCATTCTGAAATCATTCCGGAGCCCAATTTCTCGGGTTGTTTCCAATCAACCTGCTGAATTTCGGTCCACTCCGACACTGTCGCGACAAATGACAAAATTGCCCCCGGTGAGGTTTTTCATTCTTAATTTTTTTGGGCCGCTTCCAATCAATCTGCCAAATTTTTGCCCATTCGGACACCGTTCCCGGGTCCAATTTCTCTGGCGTTTCCAAACAACCTCCCAAATTTATGTCCATTCCGACAGCGTCGCGACAAATTACAAAATTGCCCTTGGTGCAATTTTTCTTTGTTAAAATTTTCGAGCTGTTTCCAATCAACCTGCCAAATTTAAGCCCATTCTTACACCGTTGGCTATTTCCAAACAACTTGCCAAATTTCAGCCCATGTCGACACCATTATGACAAATGACAAAATTGTCCCTGGTGCGATTTTTCTTCGTTAAATTTCTCGGACCATTTTCAATCAACCTGCCAAATTTCAGAGATTTTAACGTTCCCAAGTCCAATTTCTCGGGTTGTTTCCAATCAACCTGCCAAATTTCAGCCCGTTTTGACACCCTCGCGATAAATGACAAAATTGCCCCTAGTGCGGTTTTTCTTTTTTAAATTTCTCGGGCCGTTTCCAATCAACCTGCCAAATTTCAGCCCATTTCGACACCGTTACCAAGTCCAATTTCTTGGGCCATTAACCAACCTGCCAAATTTCAGCCCATTCCGACACTGTCGCGACAAATGACAAAATTGCCCCTGGTGCAGTTTTTCTTTGTTAAATTTCTCGGGCCGTTTCCAATCTACCTGCCAAATTACAGCCCATTTTGACATCGTTCCCAAGTCCAATTTCTCGGACCGTTTCCAACCAACTTGCCAAATTTAAGCCCATTCCGATGCCGTCGCGACAAATGATAAAATTGCCCCTTGTGCAATTTTTCTTTGTTAAATGTCTCGGGCCGTTTCCTATCAACTAGCCAAATTTCAGTCCAATTACTCGGGTCATTTCCAATCAACCTGCCAAATTTCAGTCCAATTTCTCGGGCCGTTTCTAATCAACCTGCTAAATTTCAGCCCATTCCGACACCGTCACGACAAATGAAAAAATTGTTTCTGGTGCGATTTTTCTTTGTTAAATTTCTCGGACTGTTTCCATGATACCTTCCAAATTTCGGTCCATTTCGACACCGTTCCTGAGTCCAATTTTTCGGGCTGTTTCCAATCAACCTTCTAAATTTCAGCCCATTACTACACTGTCGCGACAAATGACAATATTGCTTTTGGTGCGATTTTTCTTTGTTATATTTCTCGAGCCGTTTCCGATTAACCTGCTAAATCTCAGTCCAATTTCTCGGGCCATTTCCAATCAACCTGCCAAATTTCAATCCATTCCGACACCATCGCGACAAATGACAAAATGATCCCCGATGCGGTTTTTCTTTGTTAAATTTCTCGGGCCGTTTACAATCAACCTTCCAAATTTCCTCCCATCCCGACACCGTCGTAACAAATGACAAAATTGCCCCTGGTGCAATTTTTATTTGTTAAATTTCTCGGACCGTTTCCAATCAACCCGCAAAATTTCAGCCCATTCCGACACCGTTCCCGAGTCCAATTTCTCTTGGTGCGATTTTTCTTTGTTAAATTTCTCGGGCCGTTTCCAATCAACCTGCCAAATTTCAGCCCATTCCGACACAGTCGTGACAAATAACAAAATAACCCTTGGTTCAGTTTTTCTTGGTTAAATTTCTCTTGCCGTTTACAATCAACCTACCAAATTTTAGCCCATTCCGACATCTTCACAACAAATGACAAAATTTCTCCGATGCAGTTTTTCTCTGTTAAATTTCTCGGGCCGTTTCCAATCAACTTGCCAAATTTCAGCCCATTCTGACACAGTTGCGACAAATGACAAAATTGCCCCTGGTGCGGTTTTTCTTTGTTAAATTTCTCGAGCCGTTTCCAATCAACCTGCCAAATTTCAGTCCATTCCGACACTGTCGCGACAAATGACAAAATTGCCCCTGGTGCGATTTTTCATTGTTAAATATCTTGGGCCGTTTCCAATCAACCTGCCAAATTTCAGTCCAATTTCTCGGGCCGTTTTCAATCTACCAGCAAAATTTCAGCCCATTTCGACACCGTCGCGACAAATGAAAAAATTGCACCTGGTGCGATTTTTCTTTGTTAAATTTCTCGGGCCATTTTCAATCAACCTGCCAAATTTCGGCACATTTCGACACCGTTCCCGAGTCCAATTTCTCGGGTCGTTTCCAATCAACCTGCCAAATTTTAGCCCATTCTGAAGAAAGACCACACCAGGGATAATTTCGTCATTTGTCGCGATAGTGTCGGAATGCGCCGAAATTTGGCAGGTTGATTGGAAACGGCCCGAAAAATTGGACTCGAGGCGCAGACCCGGGATCACGGGATTTTATCCAAATTCCTTCATTTAGGTCTACGAATAATTAATTTTCGTATTAATTATGTTAGGTTGAAGATGTGTTGGACAGAAAATTAACAAAGCAAAACCGCACTAGGGGCAATTTTTCCATTTGTCCCGACGGTGTCGGAATGGGCCGAAATTTGATAGGTTGATTTGAAACGGTCCCAGAAATTGGACTGGGGGCACAGACCCGGGATCACAGGATTTTAGCCAAATTCCTTCGTTTAGGCCTCCGAATAATTAATTTACGTATTAATTATGTCAGGTTGAGGAAGTGTAGGACTGAAAATTAACAAAGAAAAACCGCACAGGGGCGATTTCATCACTTGCCGCGACGGTGTCGGTGTGAGCCGAAATTTGGTGGGTTGATTGGAAACGGCCCCGGAAATTGGACTGGGGGCACAGACCCAGGATCACGGGATTTTAGCCAAATTCCAACGTTTAGGCCTCCGAATAATTAATTTCCGTGTTAATTATGTCAGGTTGAAGAAGTGTTGGACAGAAAATTAACAAAGAAAAACCACACCAGGGGTAATTTCGTCATTTGTCACGACGGTGTCTGAATGGGCCAAAATTTGGCAGGTTGATTGGAAACGACCCCAGAAATTGGACTCGGGGCACAGACTCGGGATCACGGCATTTTAGCCAAATTCCTACGTTTAGGCTTCCGAATAATTAATTTTCATATTAATTATGTCAGGTTGAAGAACTGTTGGACAAAAATTAGCAAAGAAAAACCGCAACACGTGCAATTTCATTATTTGTCACAACGGTGTCTGAATGGGCCAAAATTTGGCAGGTTGATTAGAAACGGCCCCAGAAATTGGACTCGGGGCACAGACTTGGGATCACGGGATTTTAGCCAAATTCCTTCATTTAGGCCTCCGAATAATTAATTTTCGTATTAATTATGCCAGGTTGAAGAAGTGTTGGACATAAAATTGACAAAGAAAAACCACACAGGGGCGATTTCGTCATTTGTCGTGACGGTGTCGGAATGGGCCGAAATTTGGCATGTTGATTGGAACGGCCCGAAAAATTGGACTCGGAGTACAGAGCCGGGATCACGAGATTTTTGCCAAATTCCTTCGTTTTGGCATCCGAATAAATAATTTTCGGAATATTTATGTCAGGTTGAAGAAGTGGTGGACAGAAAATTGACAAAAATCCAAACCAAGGGCAATTTCGTCATTTGTCACGACGATGTCTGAACGGGCCAAAATTTGGCAGGTTGATTGGAAACGGCCCCAGAACTTGGACTCGGGGCACAAACTCAGGATCACGGGATTCTAGCCTAATTCCTTATTTTAGGCCTCCGAATAGTAAATTTCCGTATTAATTATGTCAGGTTGAAGAAGAGTTGGACAGAAAATTGACAAAGAAAAATCACACAGGGGTGATTTCGTCAGTTGTCACGACGGTGTCGGAACTGGCCGAAATTTGGCTGGTTGATTGGAAACGGCCCCAGAAATTTGACTCGGGGTATAGACCCAGGATCACTGGATTTTAGCCAAATTCCTTCGTTTAGGCCTCCGAATAATTAATTTTCGTGTTAATTATGTCAGGTTGAAGAAGTGTTGGACAGAAAATTAACAAAGAAAAATCGCACCAGGGACAATTTTGTCATTTGTCACGACGGTGTCTGAATGGGCCAAAATTTAGCATGTTGATTGGAAACGGCCCTAGAAATTGGACTCGGGGCACAGACTCGAGATCGCGGGATTTTAGCCAAATTTCTACGTTTAGGCCTCCAAATAATTAATTTTCGTATTAATTATGTCAGGTTGAAGAAGTGTTGGACAGAAAATTGACAAAGAAAAACCACACAGGGGTGATTTCGTCATTTGTCGCGACGGTGTCGGAATGGGCACAAATTTGGCTGGTTGATTGGAAACGGCCCCAGAAATTGGATTCGGGGTACAGACCCAGGATCACGGGATTTTAGCCCCTCCGAATAATTAATTTTCGTATTAATTATGTCAGGTTGAAGAAGTGTTCGACAGAAAATTAACAAAGAAAAAATCGTTCCAGGGGCAATTTCATCATTTGTCACGACGGTGTCGGAATGGGCCAAAATTTGGAAAGTTGATTGGTAACGGTCCGAGAAATTGGACTTGGGGCACAGACTCGGGATCACGGGATTTTTGCAAAATTCCATCGTTTGGGCCTCCGAATAATCAATTTTTGTATTAGTTATGTCAAGCTAAAGAAGTGTTGGACAGAAAATTAACAAAGAAAGACCACACCAGCAGGGATTTCGTCATTTGTCACGATGGTGTCGGAATGCGCCGAAATTTGGCAGGTTGATTGGAAATGGCCCCAGAAATTGGACTCGGGGCGCAGACCCGGGATTACGGGATTTTATCCAAATTCCATCGTTTAGGCCGCCAAATAGTTAATGTTCGTATTAATTATGTCAGGTTGAAGATGTGTTGAACAGAAAATTAACAACGCAAAACCGCACCAGGGGCAATTTCGTCATTTGTTGCGACGGTGCTGGAATGGGCCGAAATTTGGCAAGTTGATTGGAAACGGCCCCAGAAATTGGACTCGGGCTGCAGACTCGGGATCACGGGATTTTAGCCAAATTCCTTTGTTTAGGCCTCCGAATAATTAATTTTCGTATTAATTATGTCAGGTTGAAGAAGTTTTGGACGGAAAATTAACAAAGAAAAACCGCACCCGGGGCAATTTCGTCAGTTGTCACGACGGTGTCGGAATTGGCCAAAATTTGGCAGGTTGATTGGAAACGGCCCGAGAAATTGTACTCGGGGCACAAACCCGGGATCACAGGATTTTTGCCAAATTCCTTCGTTTAGGCCTTCGAATAATTAATTTTCGTATTAATTATGACAGGTTGAAGAAGTGTTGGACAGAAAATTGACAAATATAAACTGCACCAGGGGCGATTTCGTCATTTGTCCCGATGGTGTCGGAATGAGCCGAAATTTGGCAGGTTGATTGGAAACGGCCCCTGAAATTGTACTCGGGGCGCAGACCCCAGGATCACCGGATTTTAGCCAAATTCCTATATTTAGGCCTCCGAATAATTATTTGTATTAATTATGTCAGGCTGAAGAAGTGTTGGACAGAAAATTAACAAAGAAAGACCGCACCGGGGAATATTTCCTCATTTGTCGCGATAGTGTCGAAATGCGCCGAAATCTGGCAGGTTGATTGGAAACGGCCCCAGAAATTGGACTCGGGGCGCAGACCCGGGATCATGGGATTTTATCCAAATTCCTTCATTTAGGCCTCCGAATAATTAATTTTCGTATTAATTATGTCGGGTTGAAGATGTGTAGGACAGAAAATTAACAACACAGAACCGCACTAGGGGCAATTTTTTCATTTGTCCCGACGGTATCGGAATGGGCCAAAATTTGGCAGGTTGATTGGAAACGGCCCCAGAAATTGGACTGGGGGCACAAACCCAGGATCACGGGCTTTTAGCCAAATTCTTTCGTTTAGGCCTCCAAATAATTAATTTCCATATTAATTATGTCGGGTTGGAGAAGTGTTGGACAGAAAATTGACAAAGAAAAACCACGCAGGGGTGATTTCGTCATTTGTCGCGACTTTGTCGGAATGGGCCGAAATTTGGCAGGTTGATTGGAAACGGCCCGAAAAATTGGACTCGGGGTACAGAGCCGGGATCACGGGATTTTTTCCAAATTCCTTGGTTTTGGCATCCGAATAAATAATTTTCGGATTAATTATGTCAAGTTGAAGAAATGTTGGACAGAAAATTAACAAAGAAAAACCGCATCAGGGGCAATTTCGTCATTTGTTGCGATGGTGCCGGAATGGGCCGAAATTTGGCAGGTTGATTGGAAACGACCCGAGAAATTATACTCGGGGCACAGACCCGGGATCGTGAGATTTGAGCTAAATTCCATCGTTTAGGCCTCTGAATAATTATTCGTATTAATTATGTCAGGCTAAAGAAGTGTTAGACAGAAAATAAACAAAGAAAGACCGCACCAGGGGCAATATCGTCATTTTGTCACGATGGGGTCGGAATGGGCCGAAATTTGGCAGGTTGATTGGAAACGGCCCTAGAAATCGGACTCGGGGCGCAGACTCGGTATCACGGGATTTTGGCCAAATTCCTTCGTTTAGGCCTCCGAATAATTAATTTCCGTATTAATTATGTCTTGTTGAAGAAGTTTTGGAGAGAAAATTGTCAAAGAAAAACCACACAGGGGCGATTTCGTCATTTGTCACGATAGTGTTGGAATGGGCTAAAATTTGGCAGGTTGATTGGAAACGGTCCGAGAAATTGGACTAGGGCCACAAACTTGAGAACACGGGATTTTTGCCAAATTCCATCGTTTAGGCCTCTGAATAATTAATTTTCGTATTAATTATGTCAGGTTGAAGAAGTGTTGGATAGAAAATTGACAAAAATAAACCAAACTAGGGGCAATTTCGTGATTTGTCCCGATGGTCTTGGAATGGGCCGAAATTTGGCTGGTTGATTGGAAATGGCCCCAGAAATTGTACTCAGGGCACAGACCCTGGGATCACAGGATTTTAGCTAAATTCCTTCGTTTAGGCCTCCGAATAATTATTCGTATTAATTATGTCGGGCTGAAGAAGTGTTGAACAGAAAATTAACAAAGAAAGACCGCACCAAGGGTAATTTCGTCATTTGTCGCGATAGTGTCGGAATGCGCCGAAATTTGGCAGGTTGATTGGAAACGGCCCCAGAAATAGGACTTGGGGCGCAGACCCGGGATCACGGGATTTTATCCAAATTTCTTTGTTTAGGCCTCCGAATAATTAATTTTCGTATTAATTACGTCAGGTTGAAAATGTGTTGCACAGAAAATTAACAAAGCAAAACCGCACTAGGGGCAATTTTTTCATTTGTCCCGACGGTGTCGGAATGGGCCGAAATTTGGCAGGTTGATTGGAAACGGCCTTAGAAATTGGGCTGGGGGCACAGACCCGGGATCACGGGATTTTAGCCAAATTTCTTTGTTTAGGCCTCAATATAATTAATTTTCGTATTAATTATGTCAGGTTGAAGAAGTGTTGGATAGAAAATTAACAAAGAAAAACCGCACCAGGGGCAATTTCGTCATTTGTCCCGACGGTGTCGGAATGGGCCGAAATTTGGCAGGTTGATTGGAAACGGCCTTAGAAATTGGGCTGGGGGCACAGACCCGGGATCACGGGATTTTAGCCAAATTTCTTTGTTTAGGCCTCAGTATAATTAATTTTCGTATTAATTATGTCAGGTTGAAGAAGTGTTGGATAGAAAATTAACAAAGAAAAACTGCACTAGGGGCAATTTCGTCATTTGTCGCGACGGTGTCGGAATGGGTTAAAATTTGGCAAGTTGATTGGAAACGGCCCCAGAAATTGGACTCGGGGCGCAGATTCGGGATCACGGGATTTTATCTGAATTCCTTCATTTAGACCTCCGAATAATTAATTTTCGTATTAATTATGTCAAGTTGAAGATGTGTTGGACAGAAAATTAACAACGCAAAATCGCACCAGGGGCAATTTTGTCATTTGTCGCAAAATTTGGCAGGTTGATTGGAAATGGCCCCTGAAATTGGACTCGGGGGCACAGAGCTGGGATCACTGGATTTTAATCAAATTCCTTCGTTTAAGCCTCCGAACAATTAATTCGGAGTGTTGGACAAAAAATTAACAAAGCAAAACCGCACCCGGAGTAATTTCGTCAATTTTCATGACGGGGTTGGAATAGGCTGAAATTTGGCAGGTTGATTGAAAACGGCCCCAGAAATTGGACTC
>NW_019263365.1:0-50862 GCF_002742605.1 Olea europaea var. sylvestris
GCAAAGATTTACCCGTTTTCACATCCCAAATCCGAACTGTATCATCAAACGACCCTGAAACGATCAAATTAGATTGGGGATTGAAGTTTACGCAGAAGACGATATCATTGTGACCCTTGAGGGTTTTGACGCACT
Source organism: Olea europaea var. sylvestris (assembly GCF_002742605.1). NCBI lineage: Eukaryota > Viridiplantae > Streptophyta > Magnoliopsida > Lamiales > Oleaceae > Olea > Olea europaea. The sequence continues at coordinate 136 of NW_019263365.1, forward strand.
CGGCGGAGCGTGCGTCCCAGATTCGAAGCGTACGATCGTCTGAGGCAGAGCAGATGTACGTTGAGTCAGAGGACCAGGCCAAGTCAGAGATTCCATCAGAATGGCCCGTTAAACTGAACAATTTGGTTAAGGTTTCCGAGGACCAGACAATGAGGGTTTTGTCGAGAGACGCGGAGGCGAAAAGCTTGCCGTTTTTTGAAAACTTCACGCAGGAGACGGCTCGTGTGTGGTTCGTGAGGATTTTCTTCAGGCTATACGGCTGGTACGCCTGCGTCGGGTTGCCGTTGTTCGCCATAGCCGTCGAAACCTAGATTCAGGCAGCCACTGTCCAACAAACTAAAAAAATCGAAAATATTATATATTCGATTGAACTCGGTTATCACGATTATGGTCTTATTTTGGGGAATTCAGTAGTAATTTGGCTTTAGGGTTTATTTAATTTTGGGGAAAGTTTGTAGAGGCCTAGGTATTCGGCTGGACATTAGAAGCCATCGAAATAAATGGAAAGCTCTATAAAACTGGAATCGTGTCGTCCCCGACTAAATTTTACAATATTTTATTATTTTGCACCAAATTAAAAATCATCTTCAATCAATACACCAAAACCAAATGAATTGTGTTTAATCATTTTTGTCATTTTATTTATTTAAAAAATTATTTCTCTATTTATTTTATTACTACATAAATTGCTAAATAATTTCACGAAAATATTAAACCTTTATTTGATTCTCATTCTTTCAAAAATTCATTTTCAACTACACATTTTTCAATAAAATAATATACACGTAAATCAAAAACTTTTCTTTAATTTTTAACTACACGTTCTCCATCAATCTACTATTCAAAATACATTATTTCCTTCAAAATGAAAATCAAACAAGGGCTAAATTCATTAACTATTATATTTTTACATTATTAAAATTTATTTTAAATACAAATAATAATAATAATAATGTAAAGCAAATGGTGTTGCACCAAAGTAAAATAGTGCAGAGTTNTCCTCTTCGATGGATGTATAGGTAGATGTAAATGATTCGATGAATATGATAACTATGTTTAAATTAGTTCAATGATAAAATGTCATGTGACATTATGTCAACTTATCTGTTAAGGTTGTGGGCAATGTAATTTGACTACTCCGGTTGTGTTACATATATATAATGGTTTATATAACCTATGTTGGCATTCATTTTCTCAAAAACTCAAGGTGTGTTCTCTTTCATGTTTTTGGCCTATTTTCTATTTTTGATTTTTCAAAACGGTCAAAACGTGTTCTCTTACCCATTTTCGAAAACACCAAAAAAAAATTGTGAAGAAAACGGAAAATGACCAAAATGTCGTTTTGGCTATTTTCTATACAAAACTCCATAAAATTACAAAACACGGAAAACGCCTTTTGAAACACAACCAAATCTTCATCACTTTCTTCAAATCTATGTGACATTATGTCAACTTATCTGTTAAGGTTGTGGGCAATGTAATTTGACTACTCCGGTTGTGTTACATATATATAATGGTTTATATAACCTATGTTGGCATTCATTTTCTCAAAAACTCAAGGTGTGCTCTCTTTCATGTTTTTGGCCTATTTTCTATTTTTGATTTTTCAAAACGGTCAAAACGTGTTCTCTTACCCATTTTCGAAAACACCAAAAAAAATTGTGAAGAAAACGGAAAATGACCAAAATGTCGTTTTGGCTGTTTTCTATACAAAACTCCATAAAATTACAAAACACGGAAAACGCCTTTTGAAACACAACCAAATCTTCATCACTTTCTTCAAATCCATTCTTTGCCTTCTCTGTACTAGACGCCGACTGTGGGTGGTCGACACCGACTATGGATGGTCGCACTCTTCAACCGGCGACGAAAGAGATGTGTCAGTGCCAGCGTGGGGATGCGATGCTGCTCTGAACAGAGCGTCACGACCCAGGGGAGGCGACACTACTGTGGTTTGGGGCCGTCTCTATCGACAGTTGAAGAGAGAGAAGCTGCAGTTCATCGCGATGGTGATCGACACTGCAAATTTCTCCAGACTCTACCTTCTCTCTCTTTTGGGGGGTTTTTTTTGTTTTTTGGATTTGGGAGGCGATGGGTGTTGATGGTGATTTTAATGGTCTGCTTGTGGTGGCAGTGGTTGATGTGGTGGTGGGTTGTGTTAATTTTGGCAGTGGTGAGTGGTTCAGGGTGGTGGTAGTGATTGATGGTTGGTGGTGGCAGTGGTGTTGATTTTGGTCAACGGTAGTGGTGGTGGTTGTCTCTGTCGGCAGTGGTTGATGGTGGTGGACCTGTTGGGAAACACATTTTCCAAAATTTCAAAGAATTTCATTGTGAATACGTTTTTCATTTTTCTATTTTCAAAAATGTTTCTCAAAATGTCAAACAGAACACATTTCCAACAATTTCAAAATACACACTCAAAACGCAAAACTCAAAATGAATTTAAAACTCAAAACTATAAAACTAAAACACGAAGAGAACACACCTTCATTTTTTTCAAAATCAATTTTCAACCACATTCTTTCATAAAATAATATTACACGTAAATTTAAAAATATTTCTTATTTTTTAACCAAATATTCTATAAAAAAATGATTATTCCAAAATACGTTTTCCCCCCAAAATTACATTTTAATAGAGTTCAAATAAAGGAATAATGATTTACATATACATAATTTGATGATGTACGATTGGGTCTGAATTTCTTCAATCAAATAAAAAAAAAACAACTTTCACACTCTTTTTTTGACACTCGTCTTATAAAAATCATTATGTAACCTCATTATGTACAATTAACATTATTCTTATCACAACAAATACTATAATATTAGTTTAGGTAGAATTATGTAATAGGCTCCGTAATGTTACTAGCACCACTAATGCTATGTCAACTTATGTATCATACATATCATAAGGCATTTTAAATGAGGTTCATTTCTCTATTTTAAGATGATGTGTCAATTAATGACATTTAAATAACGCTTAAGCAACAGTAATTTTAAATAACATTACCCCTATTTTTATTAAATAATGCTATCTAGTATGCCTAAATTACGCTTGATATGTTAAATTAAATGAATAGTGTAACATTACATTTAAATAAATCTATCATTTAATGTCATATTATTGTCACCTTGACTTATGTTTGACACCAGTAATGCTCAACTCATTTTTATTTTGTTCGAAGTATTATGAAGGTACGAAAAAGCATTAATTGTCAATAGATTAAAACCCATTGCTAATATAATTATTAAATAAATAGATATATATATATTTATAAAAGTTTAGAAAGTATCTACGTTAAAAACCAAATGGTAAATAAACACTGAACACTGTTTAATCTGGTCTCCAAATTTTTTGTTTCAAAAATAATATATTTTGTTTTGAGTTGGTCATCTAACAGTTATTCAATAATTTCCATTAAGGCATAAATAACAGAGATTGATAGAGCAAAGATTAAATCAGAATAAAGACAATCGAGTCACACTGTCAGAAAAAATTGACCAAAGTCCTGACCGACTCTCACACTATGGTTGGGACCACTTTTTTCTTCCAATTGTTTATTCATGCGAGGCCTGATGCTTGTGAGAGGCGGTCAAAACATCTGTCATCTTTTTTTTTCTGGCAGAGATGCTTTTTCGAGCAAAGATATCTCCTCTAATTGCTTGTACCACCCAGGCTTGTGAGAAAATTTCAAAGTTGCCCACCGGGGCACATCCAAGTTGGCAAAGGAAGGACAGTGCGGGGCTCGCAACCCCAGCGTGAGGAGTTCGATTCCTGGTTGGAGCAGCTGAGTGTTGTAATAACCAGAGGAAGGGTTGGAGCAATTTGGTGATGTAATAACCATGGAGGAGGCTCCCTTGGGGTCAGGAGTATAAAGGCTGTTCGAACCCTAGTCAACTTGAGCACATCCCGCGATTTACCTCCTTGGGCTGCTGAGGGGCCGAAAGTTCAGGGACGAAGATATAGTCTGGCGTAAGCTGGGACACCTCGTTAAAAAAAAAAAAAAAAATTCAAAGTTTGGTAGATTTAGGTGGTCTCGTGCGGGGTCAACTGACCCCAAATACTTTATTTTTATTTTTTACTCACTTTCTAGCTGTCATTAAATTATAATTTTTTTTGAATAATAACGTTGCTTTAAAATTAGTGGAGTCGGCTTGCGAACCGAAACTCCCGACTCGAACTCTGCTCAACCTTTTTTACATTGAGTATTTTTTGGTCCGTGCCGAGCAAAAGCTCAACCAAAAAATTGAGGCTCGACTTGAGCCAAGCTTGGTTGGATTTATTTTATTTTTTTGACTTTTTTTTTTTAAATTTAAACGGGTCGACCTATGTGGCTCGATCGAACTCGAGCCGACTCCCCAAAATGGAGCTCGATGCCTCCAAGCCTCGAGTCGGACCGCTTATGCTTCTTTTGGACAGAGCCACAGACGGCCCGTGCCGAAAAGCCCAATTGTCATCCCTATTTAAAATGTATATTTTAATAGTCGTTGAACTTCATTTTATTTAACTAATAGTTACTATACTTTCAAAGTTTTTCCCTAACTACTTTTAAGTTTTAATATTATTTTCACCTATCATTATGAATCCTTTGAAAACAAATTAACAATTCCATTTATATTATGTCACAAGATTCGTTAATTTAATCCCAACAAAAGAAAACTGAGAAATTTCTAATATTCCTTGAGTATTTTTCTCGTCTTTTTTTTTTTTTTTTAAAGGTAATATTCCTTGAGCATTTGAAACTTGATAGTTGCCAAAAGAAATTTCTAACATTCCTGACGTATTTGAAACTTGATATTCCCGTTGGCAACGTATGTAGTAGTCTATATAATTGTTTTCATTTATGTTATGTTGCATGAAAGAAAATTTATAACTTGACTCTTAGCCCCACAACGAAAAATATAATTCCACATGATTATGGAAGTAGCACACATGCTCCAAAATTATGGCTCATCAGCTTCAATTTCAGAGATCTTTTTAGTTAATAATCAAAAATAAATTATATTTAACGTCAATAAACATAAGTTAAAATTACGTTGGAGTATCTTATACTCCAATACTTCGATAGCATAGATACTATAATTCATGTCAACTAAATGAATTTTGACAAGTGCATCGAAATCTAATTGCAAAAATTTTAGTTGCTGCTTATATGTTATGTCCCACACTTGGAAGTAGAAAAATCCCCTCACAATTTTGACAAGCTCGGGATACCCCTTCGATGGCTTAAATTTCAATAATCATTTGCAAGACTGCGATGATGATGAAACGATGAAATTGCTCCCTCAGCCTTCCTTTAGTGCTTGAGCACTACAATCTACTGCAGCACATGTTCCTGCACAACGAGAAAACCCACATCAATGACAATGAAAGACTAATGAAACCAAACTACTCAAATCCCGGCACAAGATCTGTCTCTAAAAGCTCGCTGAAGCATAAGAAATCAATCTTCAAGGCTTCTACATTTGTTAATTTATCAAGTCCAACTCAATATGTTGAAAAATAATGACTTAGAACACCAAGTTATCAGAGCTCAAATCGTGCATGGATAGGCTAAAGCTCTCTAGATATGAATCCTAACTCGAACTCAATTTTAAGCTCATTAACAAATTGAAACCAGCTTCAACAAATTATTGTTCAACTTGACTTTGCTTGTTTACACCCCTAGGAGCAGGTGGAATTGACGTGTTGATACCCTATAAAACAGGTTCCAATGAGGAATTCCTTGTTGACTGATTGAACAGCCCATTGCCGTTTCCTAGCATGTTGCAAATTTTGCACTGTATGGAGAAAATTATGCGATCAGATTTGAACAGTGTATTGAGATCGACTTAAAAGATATGTTCTACCAGATTGAGTGATTAAACTATGTTCATGACTGTCAAAGACAGGAAGGGAGAGAGAGAGAGAGAGAGAGAGATACCAAGAATATACGGTGGTCATGCTTAACCAATCTTCATGTTCAACTGTCTCTATAAGTAATCGACTTCATCTGAACTTTCTTCTTGAATTGCATGACTGGAACTTGGACTACCCTCATTGCCACTTCCTTGATCACTGTTGTAACTGCTATCGGATGAACTTGTAAACAACCCATCAGACGTATGACTACTCAACAATGAAAGTGAATTGACATCACTATTCATGTCACTGCTGGTTGTCTGCTCTTCAAGGAAACTGCGTAGCAGAGACAAGAATCCCAAATGAATAAATTGATGCTTAAATTTCATAGGCATATCGACAAAGTCGAAGAATCTTTACTCACCTTCCTTCTGCAGGGAAATCTGCCACAATTTTCAGATTAGGCCTCTCTTCCAATACTTGCTCTAATGACATGAAACTGCATAGTGTCCCATATGACTGTTAGAATAAATGGACACAGCAGGTTATATATACTTAGTGGTTCTGGCAGGCTAGAAATAAAACTACCCTGTGGTGAAAGATCGATGATACCAATCGCCATCAGATGCTAAGCCCTCACGATTGGATATGTCCTGTTCAGCCAAACCATTTACCCAGGTTAGAGCCTCCAAAATTGATATAAGAGGTGTCTAAGACACAAAATAAATGAAGAGAAAGAGGAGAGAGTGCATTTTAGCAGAGAGAGAGAGAGAGAGAGAGAGAGAGAAGGAAAAACAAAAAGAGTTTTTAAACCCACAAGATGTGTAAGGTGCTTGAAGCGTCCTGCAAGAATTGCCGACAGCAACCGTGAAACCTCCATCTGGATAACACAAGTTATTAATTAATTGAAAAGGTACTATTCTCTTCTTTTTATGCAAATGTATATGGAAGAAGAAGCTGTAGCCCTTACTTCCCTCAAATGAATGCAATCCCGTAAAATCAACACCTCCAGTGAGCTTCCACCAAGATTCCTAGAGAAGATAGAAGGTAGAACGATAAAAGATATGCATGGAATCATCAAAGGTACACAGAGATACAGACATACTAGATGCACTGTCCTGGAGCATCTGGAAGACACTAGTTCACAGAAGAAAACAAACCTAAGAAAGTCACCAGTGATTGAGTAGGATGTTGAAAAGTCAGCATGCTTCAATTTGCGGAATCCCTGCAAGGAGATGCCATGCCGGTTTAAGATACAATCATAGAATGTTCTTTGGACAAGTGCCTAGCAGCATGACCAATACATTCAATCGGTTATGAATTTCATCGATACATTTATGACATATCCATGAAACAAGCATGCAAACTAAGCCCACGGGATAGAGTCACATCTTTCATGAGGAAATTTTTCCATTAGCTCATGCCCTAAAACAAGCAGCATGTGAATGCTGTGACACCTTTAAGGTTGACCAACACAAGTACTGATTAGATTTGGCCACAAGGAGCTACACATGAACCCTTCTACACAAAATCATAGGCCCAGGACAACATTATTTGGGCTGACAGCTAAAAGCAAATTTATAAGGGTGCACAAAAGGGGCTCCAATGGTTGTTATTGTTACTTTGGAGGGAGAACATGACAAATTCATAAGTACGTAAACCAACCCCCTTCACGGGGTGAAAAAAATGGGAAAAAGAAAAAAGAAAATTTGTAATTATATTTGAGCCACAAATTACTAGCAAGCAGGTCATTTTTTAACCAACATCGCAACACAAATCTTCTTCAGTTCAGTTGAGGCACCATATCTTCATTTAAGATAATTAGATACTGAACTTGGCATCTCTTCTAATTATTTCAACAATACCACTTCCTGCTAAGGAATCTTATAAATCAGGTCACTCTACCTAGCAATGATAGTCAACACCTTTGAGAAACAAAAGCCTACTCAGTCCCTCCAAGTGAAGGCAAAGACGAACTGAACAACAGGAAGAAGCAGAAGCAGAAGCAGAAGCAGCTAAGCCTTAAAAAACAAAACAGAACAAAGAATTTTCTCAAGAACTGGAACCTGAAGAACATCTATATAATTATAACACCTACTGGAGCATGATTATCATTCCACATATTTGTACAACACACATCATGACCATAAATTCCTAGTATCTAACAAAGTATCCATGAATTCTGTTGTCTGGCCCTCAGAACTTGCTAATTGATATCCATAGACTGCTCTATATTACACAGGTAGGTAGAGACCAAGCAATAAAGCAGCAACTTTGTTTACAAGACTTAACGATACCAATGGGCAATGAGAAATTACCATCAGAATTTACTACCTAACCCAGTTTCAGTTTAAATAAAAAGTCTTACTTCACAGCCAAGGAAAAAGGCTTGCATTATGACTTAAAAATTGAATTCAAGGAGAAACAAAATCCACAACGTCTGTCATCTACTAACATATTACCACACCTTGACAAGTACACGAGCTTTAAAGTCGTGCAATTTGAATCCTCTGAGTGCCAATGAAGTTAGATGGGGACAATTGTTCACAAGATCATTGCATGTTGGCAATTTCAAACTATCATCTCTACCTGAAAATAAGTATGTCATAAGTATAATGTTTCTCTGGAATTGAAATTGGCTAAACATAAGTGGGGTAAAATGCACCTGTTTTGGATGATTCAAAAAACAGGCGCTCTATCAGATGACAATGTCTGCTCACCGACTCCAGCGTCTGCCTCAGTTCAACATGACTATCACAAGAAAATGAATTCTCATAAAAAGTAGTAAGAGTTATCTTTTGTTACCAAGGTAACTGGTAATAAACCACATTAATACAAGCTTAGAAGGCAGATAAATAATTTTTAGAGATCAACTGAGGTAACTTTTTGAATGAATCAAAGATAATAATCATTTAACCTTTGCAGGTACCAGTAAGGGTCATGGCCATCATTTCCCATACCATGGGCCATAGAAAGGCCCAGTCCCTTATTCCACCAATAGTTGGCAATAGTTATAAATAAACAAAAAGATAAAACAGACACATCAAGACCAATACCAAGAGTAACATGACCGTGAAGTCTAGCCATATACTGCACCATTCATAGTATTACCACAAGGCTGCCAGCATGTAATAAGTACGGATACGGATAAGGATACGTAATTTGAATATGATATGAGTACGTCGATATGGTTTTTTCAAAATAAAGTTAGGATACATGGATACGTGTTATAAAATTTACCATAATTTCATTAATATAAAAAAAATTAAAATGGAAGCATAATAATAAAAAATAAAATAAAATAAAACATTAAAACATTAAAACATTTGAGTTTAATCCTTAATTATCCCAACTCCATTTTCTTCAACATGAGCTCTTCATTATCATTAAAAATAACAATCTCCAACTTTGGCTCATCTAATGATAGATTAGCAAAATCGAACAATCCAACAACTTTAAGAGCATCAAATAAGTCTCCGATAATGTCATATATTTTGGATTCTCCTTCTGAATAAAGATCTAATTTTCTTTAAAAAAAAATTGCAGATTGCTATCGATGCACCCATTCTTCAATTCCTTGTGAAATTATTCATTATCATGAAATGCACGAAAAAGTACGTACTCTAATCATTTAATACTAGTTACTATCTATTTTCAATAATAAAAATATATTTGTCAATTATTAACACAGTTGCACATGTAATAAAAGACTAACAACATTGTGTATTTCCAATAAAAAGTCTAGTTGTTAATTAATTTAGAACTCTAATTGGTACTTTCAATAAAGTAAAAAAATCTTTTTCAATCTATAGTCAATAACAGTGAGTTTTAAAAAAGCTTAAAATCAATCATACGCTTCATGTGTCCTAATGTATCGGATATGTATCGATAAAAATTTAAAAACATAAAATAATAAAAAAAAATACGTATCCATACTTATTGAAAATTTAAAAAATATAAAATAAATGCCTATTCTATCAAATTAAATGTCTCAAAATGAGTATCCGCCATCTAAAAACTCTTTTTCCCGAGTTTCCCTGTAAATACTCTATTAGAACAAAGTGAAAGTAAATAATTTTTTTGTTAAAAGCCCTGCAAAAGTTAATTTGGAAAAATAATTAAAAAGAACTTTGTAATTTAACACTGGTTTTACATAATCTTTTTGATATATGTACAAAGTTGCACAATAATGTTGTTGGGGATACCTAGAATTGCAAGTTATTAAGCCGTAATTCCCTGAACTCAAGCATAAAAGTCTTCTCATCTAGTTCAGTGATTATTAACATTAAGAATTATATACTGAATCATCCTCATCAAACTAACAGAAATAATTGCTTAACCACTATAGACAGGTAGTTTGACAAATTCTGGAAACTAGATCACATGATGCATATAAAGTCAAACTCCTTCTACCAAAAACGTGAACCAAAAAAATAGTAAACGAAGTGAAATGTCCCCTAGGTTCTAATCTATACAAACTAAGAGTTCCTCTGACCAAGTCCTTTCTTCCCTATCCTCCACGCTAAAAAATGTAAATATTAACAAACAGTTCTAGAAATCAAAACAAACAGTTCTAGAGTCTAGACAGTTGATGTCTCTATTTTTACAAACCTGCTAATCATCCAGCAATGCCGAACAAAAGGGACTAAAATCTGAAAGCGTAATTATTAAGTATATATTAAAAAATGTATTCAGTACACATGAGAGCATGTATAAGCATTCAAAATACAATGGAAGAAACAAGTAATTTCATACTTACAGGCCAACAATTTCAAGATCAAGCAGAGAGGGGCAAGCAGATAATGCTACACCAAATGCTGTGTTGTCCATTCTTTCAATATTGTAAAGGTGTAACCTTCTCAAAAGCGCCCTTAAAATGGTGGAAAAAAAGACACGCTTAATACATAAACAACAAACATACAATGATTAATAGCGTCAAAGCTTCATTTGTTACCCTGGAGCACCACCATCAGCAATCAATGGTGCCAAGCAAGACCTTGAAAGAATAAATGACTCTTTACCCTGTCTAGACCTCTTATCATTCCACGAAAATCCTGATGCATCCGTTGTATTCCTCATGGAATAAACAAGAGCTTGAGAAGTACCAACTGATGAATTAGGGGAGCTGGGAACAACCCCGAGCTTAAGAGACCTGTGTACATTAAAATGCCAACACGATTGTAAGGACAAACACAAAAATTTCTCATACGTGAAGAACTTTCAGAAGCACGGATACTATTGGAGCCATGTCTTCAGCAGAAATAGAATTTCACAAAAATTACGAGTCTGGCTGCTGTGTCTGTACCAAGAGATGCTTAGATACCAAATGGAATATGCACGGTAACAATATATGAAACTTCAGCTTGAAGTAAAAATGGGTACAGAAGAATGGACCAAAAGAGGCTCCATTACGGGTAAGTTCCATTCAAGGTAACTATACTTTTACTCTAGTGTCAATTAGGAAACTGTATTTCAATTTTATTCAATTGGGTAACAAGACTTAATTTGATTTTAATATGGTAATTGAATTGACGGAATAGGTCACATGTCAATCAACGACGATAGTTGTCAATTATGTCACTGCAGTATCACTTATTACACGTTTACAATTGTAGGCCATGTGTAATGACCATCATTTATTAACTACTACCACGTAATTGGTATCCGTAAGTGGAATTGTTTGGAGTTATTTTAATTTTAATCAAACTAAAGTATAGTTAATTGATTAAAATTGTATATCTCACGTGAATGGAATTTACCTATTGCAACACTAAATGAAGCTTAGGTAATTTAAGGTGCAGTACTCCCATTGTTACACTTAGGACAGTTGAGTGTCATTTCTAAGATACATGACACAGAGCACGGATACTTATACAGGATAAATGCACATTTTTGTCAAGATTCCTGGAACATGTAGCATGATGGAATCCAGCCCAAGTTGTGAATATGTAATGACTACAATGTTACAGCTACTCCCACAAAGAACTTCAGTCGTCAAGCTAATTGAATATACTGGGTAATATCCAACTTTTCTATTTATATACGGGTGTACCGTACCGTACCGTAGAACTTTTCCAGCACGTTGAATCATCGTTGAAACGACCATATTGTTGACCTTTGGGACTACCGTTGTCAAATCAATATTAGAATAACATAAAGGGTCCACAGCACACTTCCGGAAAAAGGAGCATGAAGCTGCAGCATGACATACACTTTGTGTATCGAGCAAAGAAAAAACCTGCAAAAAAGGAAAACGTGCAACAAACTTATTAGATCAAACCACAACGGTATAGTCCATATTAATCATGATAAAAAAATTTAACCCCAAAATAGACCATTCACAATCTCCGGAGTGAAACGCATTTAAACAGTTATACACACTGATAACATGGATCACCTAATAATTAAGAACAAGAAAAGTAAGAGTGATCCATGTACATGTAACTGGCCAATATCACTGACAAATTCATGGAACAAAAAACAGTGAATAAACACTGGAAACCAAAAGGCAAAAATAGTAACAAAATCAACACTGGAAACCTGAAACACACGCGCGAGCACAAAATGGCATTAAATATGCCGTAGCAGGCATAAAATTATACTTAAGAGATTAATACGAGGTATTAAAAAGATAAAGAAATTGCAACAGTTTTAGCTCAACTTGAAGGCTCACGATATTTCAATTGGTTTTCAGTTGACAAATGGTTTAATCCAACTAATAGATTGCAAGCCCTCCAATTAACTATCACTAAGAACGATCGATGATCCAGATTAGTGATTTTAAGATGCAATTGAGATTTTCGATAATTTTAAAAATCAATTACAAATTATACGAACTTTGATAGTGAGATCGGGAGAGAGGGCCCAAGCGACGGAGTTATGCATGGAAGCGCGTTTTCTGGTGGATCTCATGGCGGCTTCGGTAAGTGCGGATCCGAGTCGGAGTGCGCGTCCTATCATATCATTTTTGTCGGATTCGCAAGCACTGGAATCGAGTATGCGGTCAAGCGCAAGGTCCAGATTGACAGTAGATGAATCCAAGAGAGCTAAAAACGATTCCAGAAGCATATCGACGGGATTTTGGTTCGGGATTGGTATGGGTCTAGGCTCGGGGGAGCAGCAAGGACGCTTGGGCTTAGGCTTGGGGGAGGTGGCGGCCACGGCGGAGCGGTCGAGGAGTAGAGTGGCGTCCATAACGAGTGGCGTTGGTAGAGGAATGAGGATGAGGATGAGGTTGAGGTTGAGGTTGAGGTGAGGTGAGGTTGGGGTTCGGGGTGCTAAATAAGAGAATCAAGTAACACGTGGGATCTGGAATATGTGTACGTGGAAGAAGGAAATGCGTACTCCATGGAGTGTATTGCGTCACGGCCCACCGAGTCTAGTCCACCGAGTCAACTCTTGAGTTTGAGTGATCTCAGAGTCATTTTTACAATAAAAAATAATCAATATTTGCAACCGCCATCCTATAGCAAACAAACCCTTGGGACGTAATTAATGGACCAAACATGTCCTACATGTATATTTGGTTGTACTTTCAAATTATTTATTTTTTCTGATGCTCTTACTCACTTTCCTCATTGCGACTTAAACGGCCTAAAACTTGCGAAAGGTGGGAAGTTACACAGTAGGGGAGGTGCGTGGAGGCCAATTGTTAGGACTCTTATCGAGAAAATGGCAAAGGCACAAGTGATGTCTTGACTGATGCCTTGTCATGGTCGAAGGTGTGTGTGATATTCAAATAATGCGTAGATTCGAGAAGGAACGAAGCAAAACATTTGGGTTGGTTTCGGGATGCAACAGTAGTTGAATCACAATGATACTAATTTACTTGATGGTAGTATCGCAAGACGGAATTTGGTGATGTAGGTTAGATTTGGCATTGATCAATGTGTTGATATGAGCGTGTGTTCGACAACGTAGGACCCCATTGATTTAGTATCTTGTTTTAGCAACTAAAGATTGTACATGTGTTGCCTCTCCTTCTCCACTTAGGGGTGATTTAAATGGCATTAAACCTGCAAGAGATGGCGGGGAACTTGGTGGCCACAACAGGTGAGTAAACATAGGAAGAAGCTTTTGAACAATTTATGTAGCGTGGGTATGTGTAATCTCTATGCTTAGGTAATTATTCTCTATTTATAGCAGCATTTATGGATGACGTGTCTTCGTGTTACATAGTGAATGCACACACGTGCCCTTGTTCTTTCCTAAAAATTAAGGCGCTAATAAAGGAATATTCGTGTACTTAAAATAGAGCGTTGGCCAAATGGCTGGTTATAATGGTAATAAATATCTAAGTTGAAATTTAGCAAGGTAATTCAAATAAGAACAATCATACAAGTCCATTGGTCGGATTGCATTTTAGTTAGGGGTCGTGATCGATCAACGACCAATCTTCAATCCAACCAAATATGAAAAGTCATCAAGTTGACCATGGAGAATCATCCGATAGGTGATCCTTTAACTGTTATTAGCATGACAAGCTCTTTTAACATCACAAGTCCCTTTAATTCTCGAGGACTTTCATGGTTGAGGGGTAACGGGTACCTAATAAGATTTGTCAAATTGTAATTTGATTATTTTGAATGAAGTAATTATACGTATAAAATGAGAATGATCTACATGTGATGTGACATAAATTAATAAGATTAATAAAGTGGATTTTTATATTCACATATTTAATTGACCTTTTCGTTTCACGCCACATCACCTATCACATCACGTGGAGATCATTCTTAATTTGTAAATATATCATTGGACTTGGTTTGATATTGTCGGATTCTAAAAGAATCAAATTTTGTTGTGCTAAAGAAAAAATCATATGCAAGAACAATCAACTTTTGACGTACTAAAGAAGGTGTCAGCTGCGAGAATAATGGGCTAAATATTTGGTAAACTTTTGTTTCAGAATTGTTATACATTTCAAAATTTTTATGTTCGATATTTAAAAGTGATTTATATTTGTATTTATATACAATTACTAAAATGTACAACAATAAAAATATCGTTAAATAATTTTTAATATAATGTATTAATATTGTTGTTTTAGAACTAAGAAAATAGTATTATAAAAAATAAAAGCATGATCCTTATATTAAAAATGTATGCGAATAATTTTAATAATTAAAGGATGGATTGTTTTTGGAATATAATTGGTATTTAATTATAGATTTTTCTCAAAAGCACAAAGTACGACTAGGCATGAAGGTCAAGTTTCAAGTTTTACAAGCCTATACAAGGCCTGTGCGTAAAAAAGTGTTGCTTATTCTTATTCTTATTTTAAATACTTGACCATTTTAAAAATATTTATAATTAAAATAATACATATCAAATATCTAAAATTATAAAACACTGCTTTTACTTAATAATTCATACAATTAGTAAAATATACAATTTTCAAGTGTTCGAAATTCAAAAGCTAGACTATTTTTCATAATTTCAACTTTCAATTAAACAAGTCCTACTCAATTGATTTATAGGAATTCCATACATACTTTCAAAGTTTTCCACAAAACAATAAGTCTTGAAATCATAATTACGTATTATAAATAGACTGTATCTTAAATCTTGTCTAACTCTTTATCGGATAAGTCATGTTTTATTTCTGTAAAGATGAAGTCATTTAAAATTTGAAATTAAAGTCAAATAGAAGTCTTTAAAAAAATTTAATAAACTAAAGTCAAATAAAAGGTTTTTAAAAAAAGAGAAATAATAATAATAATAGTTGCAGTGGTAATAAGGTGCGCCTAGCGGTTAACTTAGCAATTGATAGCTTAATTTGCTTTTACTACTAAGGCAAAGTGTTTTGTCCGCACCTCGCTTCTAGGCACACGTTATAGAACATTGATATATAATGGAAAAGTTAAAAGCAAAACATGAAAAACTATCATTTTGTTGCTTTTAAAAATTCTACTGCCAAATGATATAGACTATTTTTAATAAGTTTTTCATAAATTTGTCAAACACCAAAAAAAACTTCAGATTGTTAAGTAATCAGATGTTGGTCTCTCAAATTGAGCCTAGATTTTTTTCAACATTTTAGGTACCAAACCTTTTCTGAGGCTTTATAATTAGTTATTTCTGCAGTGTTCTAAAACGAGTAAAGGGTGGCTAAGCATGAAAGTCAAGTTTCAACATTTATGAACCTAGGTGAGATCTAGGGGTAAAAAAAACATTTTGATAATTTTAATATTATTTTAAATTTTTAATCATTCCAAAAGTCATTCAATAATTAAAATAATACACACCAAACGTCTAAAATTATAAAATACTATATGATTTAATAATTTCTACAATTAGTCAATTACACATATTTTAAAGGAAAAACTTGAAACTAAAGTTATATAAAAGGATTTTAAAAAAATAAAAAAAATTAATAAAGCGAGACTATGCATTAATTTCATGCTTACTATAAAGGTGTGATATTTTGTCCATGACTTGTGCCTAAGTAAGGCATAGATACGTTTCTTAGAACACTACTTTTCAGTGAGACTATTTTTACTTTCATGCTTCATAGGTTGTATGAAATCTTTTTTAAATTACACAGCACATTTTTCTTTAGGGTACATGCAGTTATTTTAGGAAATGTTATCATGGCTTCACTACATAGTTGATATCTTTAGTACATTTGAGGACTTTCACTTATATAGCAAGTAAATATCGAATTGCCAGCATTTCATTTGAGTAGTTTGGATTTTGAGGGACTGGTGTACCTTGTTTTATATTATATGTATTGATTTGAGAAAACTGGGTATTGATCAGGTGGTTTTAGCCCATATTTTAGAGGTGACTATCAAAATTTTTCTAAAAATATTGCATAGGTAAAAGAAAGTCAAAGTTGCTTTGGTGGTAGATCCGACATTTATGTTGGTATCTACTATCGGCGCACGACACGTGCCGGATCCATTAAGGTGATTCGGGATGGGTCGTGTCAATTGGAGTTTTTTTTTTTTTTTTTTAAAATCAAAAGTCATTAAGCTCGCCAATCTGTAAGTTAACCAAATGTAGTGTTAACATATTGTCCTTTCATAATTTCAATATGAATTAGATCATTAATATATAGCTGGTATATGAGATTTGATTAATCTCTTTGATTGGTAATTACATTTAAATGGATTATTTTTCGAACTTATGTTTCTAATGTCTTGTGCGAGGATCAAGAAGTCATAACGATGCATTATTTTGTTTTTTTGTTTTTTTCCAACTACTTGATTCCTCCTCTTTATGCTGAGAAAATCTTATCAAAACGACAGTCAATAAACTATGTTGTAAAAGATCACCCTCAAAGATGATAATGAATTTAGATACAACATATATTACTATTATTTATTAACAATCACACTAGATAATCTAATTGTTCATGTTAAATAATAAAATATCAAGGAAAATTGAACGTATGGTTTAATATAATATTTGTTTCAATTATACTTATATTTATACAATACAACTTGTAAGTAAAATATATGTTTTTACTTATTATTTATTTATTGGTTTGCTTAAATAAGAATGATTTTTAATTGTCAAAGCATGTGCCAAATGCATTTTCAAAAGTAACGTCCAAAGACAAGGTAAGTTGGTCAACCAGAACTGATTGGGTGCTACAGGTTAACAAAGTTCTACTTACGATCCTACAGGTTTTCTAAACCCTAAACAAGTTGAAACTCTTACTTACCTTATAGCAGCATACACAAGGATATACACTTACCATTTTGGACGGGGTTAATTGGTCAAGTAATTAAGCACTTATTTGATCTCTATTATTTTTAAAATATATTTCTCTTTTTTTCTTTTCAACCACATATTTTTTAATAAAATAATATTATATGTAAATCTAAAACTTTTCCTTATTTTTTAATCACATATTATCCATCAATCTACTACTATAAAATACATTCTGCACGAAAAATTGGGCTCAAACAAACTCTAAAAGAATGAAAGATTAATTTAATTAATAAAAACTTTCCTTAGTTTAATTATTAATCATATCAACAGCATTTTACTAGATTCTTGCCGTGCATAACATCTTTAATTTAGGTAATAGATGTTCAGGCCTTGTGGGAGTCTTTATATAAGTGAAGAGGGTAATTTAGGGTCGAACAAGTTTTGAGAAAAATTGTTTTTGACATCCGACTAACTTGCAGTTCTATGTTCAAAGGTATTATGAATTACTCCGGTGAGTTCTGATCAATTGGAGTTGCGTTGAAGTATCTTGAAGTACAACCCATGTTCTTCAACCGTATAGAACATACTCAGAGTGAATGACATAATCCTATTTGAAGATCAGGCTAGTTGGCGTGAGTTAAGATTGATGAATCTTAATCTAAGTAGTGGTTGTAGCAAAATACAATAGTGAAGTAGATATAAAGTCAAGACCGCAGATTTGATTTCACTTCTTCGACAAATCAAAAGAAATAAGAAAACAAGGAAGTTGTTCTTCATTTGCTTATGATTGTTTTAGTTAATTTTTGCGAAATTACTATTCCGAGACTGTTATATTTTTGTATCTTGATATGAATTAGTTTACCACGTTATATCTGTGTTCTCCTTTATTTAATTCCACAATATATTAAATATTTCATAGAACACAAATCAGTTAAGAAAGTTTTGTCAGAACTGTGAAACTACCTATACGAAGTTCTGGCTGACCTACATATTCTACTTGTATGAAGTTTTGATTGGCTAACATATTCTGTCTGAGTCGTATAATTGAGAATAATTGGTTAATTAACTACGTTTTAGTATTTATACAACTTACGATGTGCATATTTAAAACATAGTAGATTTCTTTTTGTATATTGGGAAGCAAATGATCATTGTATTTTTGTCACCCACATAATAAAAATATTGGCTCTTGTCGTAGTAAATCAAACTAGATAATTAACGTACTACAAGTACCAAAAGTTGGTGATGGAACTAATATTCTCTATAATTGTTTTGTATCGATGTTATATGAATGGTTAATCAAGAAATTAACGACATTCATATAGTATGGCAAAATATTTATTTTTTCTTGATCAAGAAATTACATGAAAAAAAAGGACATGACATCTACCATGGGATTGAGTCGATTGACCATACAGCCACAATTTTGTCTAAAAACAATGGCGTGAATAAACCCTCAAATCAAGCAAGAGCATATCAAATCTGGTTCAACTATATTGCTCGAACCAATCAAGTATAAAATTGTATACACATAAACATTTGATTTAAAGATATGCATGCACATATGAAAACATTAAAGTGTATACACATAAACTTTTGATTTAAAGATATGCATGCATATATGAAAACATTAAATTTTACATTCTAGTACTGCATCCAACAATTTTAAATTTGCAACGATATCCAAAACAATTTTAAGTTGTGCACGAGAGGTTTCTTAAATTTGTTTAAAACGCCGTATAGCTAAAATACTTGGATAGAATAGTTTACATCGACAATCTTTTAAAACTATATTAAACTGTAAATATTAGGTGTTGGAAATGACTACGCTCATGTTTGGTTCAACTAAAAATATAGATTAAAAATTAAGCTCCCCGTTTGGTTCCCATTCTTTGGCCATAAATATAAAAAATATGATCATTATCCATCACACCAAGTCATTATATTTGACTTTCTATCTATTGTGTGGGCCCTGTAACGACAATATTTTTCATTTTCATTCTTACAAAAATGGGTACTAAAATTTTTATTATTATTATTATTATTATTATTATTATTATTATTATTATTATTATTATTATATCTAAATCAGACAAGGGCAAAGTAAAAAGTGAAAATGGTTAATTAATGATATTTTATTCTAATTTAACAATCGAATCTCCAGCACATATACATCAATATTTGGCATGGATCTTCTCAAGCCAAAATGAGTTTATTTTTAAACATTTTGACAAAGAAATATTCACATAATAAAGTATTATGAGCTCACGAAAATGGCTTGTGGGGGGAGATTTTTAAATTGTCAATATTGAGTTGCATGTCCACATATTCTAATAGCTAAAGGAACATCAACAAAAACAAACTTTATGCGATTAACAAAAAAAATATCTTAATTAAAAAAATTTATTAAACCGTTTATTTTTTTCGTCTGGGACAAACATATTGATTTCATCAATTTAGCATTAGAACCACAGAAAAATCAAATCTAATTTTTGCTTTGGATTCTTCGAGAATGATCATATTTAAATATTCAAAGTTGAAGCTATGCTCTTTCGAGAGCATCAAAATTATTCTCAAAATATTAATATAGTAACTTGCACTACTTGAGAATTGAGAAATGCCACAATATCCTTTTAAAATATTTCCGCATATAAATTGTATTTATTTAGTAGCCATTATCATATTCGTTTTGAATATTGAGATTATGACATTACACTACTCTAAGTATATTAATACAATATTTTTAAAAAAATAATAATAAATTTCGTATTTTAATGAAAAAAATGATATTTTTCTAAAATGTCGTATATATATAAATATGCTTCTTCTCGAGCAATATATTATTCTTATAAATTCTTACTTCAAAGTTGTGCTTCTTCATGAACAATATAGTATATGATTATTTTGAAATAAGATGTCGTACAAATATTTATTCTTTAGGAGTAATAGCATAATAATTTTATAAGATATTAATCTTATAAAATAACGTTCTTCGAGGGCAAGTAATATTCTACTGAAATATTAACATAATTTAAAGTTTGTTTTATTCAAGAAAAGCATTGAAGTAATAATCTTCTATTACTAGAGTTGTAAAATTATGTCTCTTCAAGAAATATATATTTTTTTAAACAACTCAATTTTATTTTTTTTAGAATAATTGAATATTGGTATACATATTATACTTCTACCAGAGCTTAAATATGTTCATTAGAAATTGACTTGTACAAAGTTGTTACACGGAACTAACCCAATTATGTTAGCGAGGATAAATTAGATGACATACACATTTATTTTTTTAATTTTTACATCGAATAAATCTTGTCAACATTGTTTGCAAGGACAAACTAGGCAATATAAATAGAATAACAATGAGATTTGATAATTCAAGACCAAATAGAAGGTCGGGCTATGTTTTTACGTCAATGGTAGCTTATCTCACCTACTTAGAGATTTTAATTTTTTTATTATTGATACAATAAGATGTCGCTAATAAAGAGTGTCCGAGTGTGACAAATTCAACCTGTATCTAGACATCTTTTAAATTATCTATTTCATAATGATTATAACTAAACAAAAGAGATAAAAAAAAAATGTGAAGTCAAATATATGCAGTAGAGGTCCTCAGATTTGGCGTGTGTTTTGTCTATAATTGATCAAATCATTTTTTATTTTCACATATTGTGGAATTAACAAGTATAACCAACTTATTCTTACTCACTTCTATCTATATGTAATTTAAGCCAATTATAAACAACTCCTAAATACACTTTAAATTGGTGCCCCTACCTTATACAAGGACCTAGTACCCGAGTATCCAAATGATGTTTTGCTTATTTGACGATCGAAAAGTCATTTTTTTATTAAAAATACTACTATACCTTTATTTGTAAAGAAACTTGAAAAGTAAATAGAAAGTACATCAAGCAAAAAAGGAAAAAGAAAAGAAAAAAACAAGTATATTAAAAAAAAAAAAAAAAAAAAAGCCTTGTAAGCTTTTATCCCGATTTCTTTTTATCATCACCACCTTCAGTTGCCTTTTATCCGTCTTCAACCATCAACTAGTTTTACTCCCCTATTTTTGTCTCTCTTTCAGTGCTTCAGTTCTATTTTTAAGGGAAAATGATAGTCTATCAAGATCATTTGCATAGACTCTGGCCAGATTATCTCTCAAACAAGGGGGTCCACGCCCATTTTTTAAGGACAAAAAAAAATGTCCACCCTCTTATAGTCTGATCAGGATCTGTACAAATGACCTCGACAGACTAACATAGTCCATTTTTAAATTCTTCAATGTTATAAGGGGGGATTCAGACTTTTTATGTTGTAGGTTCAAAATTTAAAGTGTAATTTTTTAAAAACTATATAGTACTAATGAAAATAATTACATTATTATTAATGCTATTAAATGAGTTTTGCTACTTGTGTAGTTTTGCTTACCATTTTGTTGACAGATGTTGAGCGGACGACAAGTATGTCAAATTGAATGTAGTAAGTAAATGAATTGAAGTAAAATTCACATTTGATTTATGAAATAAATGAAATTTAAATTTGATACAAAAGTAATTCAAATTATATTCGATCCATAACGATTATAAAATTTTTGATGTCATATGCTACGTAAAAGTTCCACATAAAATGATGTAAATTAAATTGAAAAAATTATCGTGCAAAAATAATAAATATTAATGAAATAATTGATTTTTTTTAAAGAAAAGACGAGTTAGACGTCCATTTTAATGTGTACGTTTGACATATATTTAACTATTTTTTATATTTATTTGGATCATTCAATATGACTACGAATCAAAACGAGTTCTATATGACGTAGGCGATTTATGGATTTGGATAGTATACGATTATTGACGAATTTTGAAAGTTAGCACGAAATACTTGTTTGGAACGATCTACTTTAATGCGTCGTAATTTTTGCTACAATTAGTTGTTTCTCATGCCATTAAAGAGCGAAAAGTTAGGCTATGAGTACTTCGAAATGATATTAAGAATGAAATATTTCAACTTCATTTGGCTTTACATAATGATTACATCAAAATAAATCATAAAAGGGTCAAAACACTGAAAAGAAAAATAATTAATAAATAAATAAATTTGTGGGGGTCAGATGACTCGGCATGACCCACGTGAGTCCGACCCTCGACCTAAGTGCCTATACGATTTTGGACTTGTGTTAGCCAAACAATTTTGCAATATTCATGCAATGACTTTGATTCTTGGACAGAATATATCATGGCTTAGTGGGGTGCTTATTTTGTTCTTTTTTATTCAAATGGAGGAGTAATGATCTTTTCAACATATACTTTGAGTTTTTGACTATAAACAAGATTGTCTCGCTTTGTTGGGATTTAAATGTTATAATAGTAAAAGTTTGGACATTCAAACGCTCTATTTTAGAGGTTAGATACCTAGATGTCTTATTTCGCAAAGGCCAACAACCAAGTTGTTACATGATCAAAAGAAAATCTTGAAATTAGTGTGTCGAGACAAAACAAGTTCATCATTTCAAAAGGTGTCAAAAAGTAAAAAAGAAAAGGAGTAATCAAACCCACTACCCTCCAAAAATATCAAATTAGAATAATACACCTAAAACCAATTAAGAACCTTGTTCCAGGAATAAAGTGGCTCAAAACCCCCTTCCTCATTTCTATTCCAACATCAGACTCTACGCCTACCATACTGTACATTCAGTAGGGTGATTCCTCTCCTTTTTCTTGTATCTTTTCTTGAAAATGGGCAATTGGAATTGAAGATGTGTGCCCCGAAAGAAACATGGTATGATTATGAAGATCTCCCCACCTTCTCCTTCGAGAACTCACGTAACTCGATTTCCTGTATCTTTCTTAAAACCGGGCAAAGTACAAATTAAAGTGTACACCATAATTTACATCTCGCAAGGTTCTTACCGATTGAATTTTTCTATTTGTGCACTGATTTTTGACACGTTGTTTGACACTTGTATTGTTGTCAAGTGTCAATTGGATGGAAAAATTGTTTGAAATTTAAATTGTCCAATAGGGCAATGTCACGTGTCAAAGTGTAAACTAAAGTATACACCATAGTGTAAATGTCGTAAGGTTCTTATCAATTGAACTTTGCTATTTGTAATTGACTTTTGAGACGTTTTACACTTGCATTGTTGTCAAGTGTCAATTGGATGGAAAAACTGTTTAAAATTTAAACTATCCAATATAGTGATGTTATGAGAAAAAAGTGTAAACTAAAATATGCACCATAGTGTACATGTAGCAAGGTTCTTATCGATTGAAGTTTACTATTTGTACACTTATTTTTGACATGTTGTTAGACACTTTTATCGTTGTCAAGTGTCAATTGGATGGGAAACACTTTATTTTGTTCTTTTTATTCAAATGGAGGAGTAATGATCTTTTCAACATATATTTGAGTTTTTGACTGTAAACAAGATTGTCACGTTTGGTTGGGACTTAAATGTTATAATAGTGAAAGTTTGGACATTCAAACGCTCTATTTTAGAGGTTAGATACCTAGATGTCTTATTTCGCAAAGGCCAACAACCAAGTTGTTACATGATCAAAAGAAAATCTTGAAATTAGTGTGTCGAGACAAAACAAGTTCATCATTTCAAAAGGTGTCAACAAGTAAAAAGAAAAAGGAGTAAACAGACCCACTACCCTCCAAAAATATCAAATTAGAATAAGGGGATGTTTGATAAACATTTTTATGTAAAAATGCATTTTAGAATAGTAAATTGATGTGAAATGTGTGGTTGAAAAATAAGGAAATTTTTTTTATTTATGTGTAATAGTATTTTAATAAAGACTGTGTGGTTGAAAAGAAGAGAGAAAAATGCATTTTGAAGAAAATTGTTACCAAACGGGGTTTAATACACCTAAAACTAATTTATAACCTTGTTCCAGGAATAAATTCGCTCAAAACCCCATTTCTCATTTCTATTTCAACATTAGACTCTACGCCTACCATACTGTACATTCAGTAGGGTGATTCCTTTCCTTTTTCTTGTGTCTTTTCTTGAAAATGGGCAATTGGAATTGAAGATATGTACCCAGAAAAAAACATGGTATGATTATGAAGATCTCCCCACCTTCTCCTTCGAGAACTGACCAAACTCGATTTCCTGAATCTTTCTTGATACTGGGCAATTTGAATTGGAGATATGTGCCCCCACAAAGAAACATTAATATGATTAGATTATGAATTCTCCGAAAACCCACCAAACTCAATCACGAAATTTTGGATATATGCGTGTGTGCGGATGTGGGTTTTTCTTAGAATTTACGCTTAGACTGTATTAAACTATGTGGTGTATGGGTTTTTTTCTTGAATTTATGTTGAAACTATTTTTAAACTACGGGTGTAGTCGTCTCCTAATTCTTTTATTTCTTTGAATGTATTTTTCATTATTTTGTATTTAATGTCGGTTGTTCATGGAAAGTTGTTTGGTTGACAATCCATGGGAATGGTTACCCTTAATTGAATTTGAATTTTAGTCCTGCATGATTATACTAGAAATCAAAATTAGAATCAAGATTTACGACTTGGTTCAAATCATAATAGGAATAATCTTTATTTTACCTTTGCACCCTAGATAATAAAATTCAGAAAATTGGGAATCAAATCATCTCCTTCTGCCTATATGTAGAGCTCGATTGGAGTGGATTTGATATTTTTATTTTTGCAGTGGATTATTGGATTCAAATCAAGTTGGTTTCTTTTTTCCCTACCAACTTTTATCGAGATCGTTTAGTTTGAGTTCCATTAATTTCTTTCTTCCAATTTAATCAAGTTAAAAAATCACTCAATTTAGATTCTAGTCGTGCAATTTATTAAAATGCTCAACTCTAATTGAGATCTCTCAATAGGCTTGAGCTCATTTTTCCCCACTCGGCCCGAGTTGTGTCAAAACCACAACTAATTTAGGTACTTGTACAAAATGTCATTTCCTTTCACTTTCCATGTTGTTATGAAGTCAAAAAAGGAACTTTATGGTTGATATGATGTCTATTTTTTTAAAGTTTTTTTTTTTTTTTTTTTGGGGTTTTTTTTTTTTTTTTTTTTTTGGGGTTTTTTTTTTTTTTTTTTTTTTGGGGTTTTTTTTTTTTTTTTTTTTTTGGGGTTTTTTTTTTTTTTTTTTTTTTGGGGAATTTTTGTCACTTTTTGTCACTTTTGATACTTTATTGAATTGCTTCAAAATCCAATTTAATGTGATAATTAATGGAAGTGAAACATGATCACCAAAAAAAATATATAGGAAAAAATCAACCATCCCCTAAATTTATTTTAAAATTTTGATGAAACATCCAGGAAATGCTATTTAGCCCCGTTTGTTTCTCATTTTTTCTTCATTAAAATGAAAAAATATTGACGTTATCCATTACATCAAGCCACCAAATTTGAATTTTTATCTCTTATGTGGGCCCATAACGATTATATTTTTCATTCTCATTTTTACATTAATGTGTACTAAACGGGCTCTTAGATTGCTAATAAATTTTATTTGTCCCCCCTTTTTTTAGTTTTTGTCACTTTTTGGTTTTTATCTTTATTTTATAATTTTTTTTGTCGCTTTTTTTAGTTATTGTCACTTTTTTTTTCTTTTGAATTTCTATAAATTTCAATTTACAGGATGTTATGTTCCTAAAATGAAATTATTTTCTATGTTTAGACAATAGAAGTGAAATATAATAACAAAAAGTATAACAATAACAATTAATGAAGATGGTTTGAGAAACATTTAAATTCGAAAAAGTTGATGTAGGAGTAGGAGATTTTCAAAAAATCTCAATGAGTTAGTTACTGTGTAACAGTGCTTCTAACTGGTTGGTTCAAGTGAATGGCATGCTAGTCGCTTCGAACATGCTAGCCGTTCGTACATAATGTCACATTTTTAACAAAAAGTGGTCACTTTTTTAACATTACAATGCTTCAAAAACTAGCATTATTGTTGGCATAACAAAAAGTGACATAATGAACACGTAAAGCTCTTGTATGTTACAATGTTTTTGTCACTTTTTCAACATTACAATATTTATCTTCCAGTGAACAGATATACTGTAATATTGTTAAGTGCTCATACGTCACACTTTTTGTAACAAAGTGACACAATGTCACTAGTTTTACACGGGCTAGTTACCCTATGCTTTAATGGGCGATTGCCCAGTTGAATGTTTTGCCCTTAAACCGCTTGGGCAATCGTTCGGAAGTTAAAGTTGGGCGTTAATCCAAACTACTAACCACCTAATTTTTAAAATTTCACCTTTTTAACAAAATTAGTGTGACCAACGTGGATTGCATGTTCGTTGATAAAACGAGTCCACTTATTTTAAAAATGATCTAAAAGAATATACAGCGTAAAAAACAAAATAATGAAGTCATCGATAAAACGACAGATAAACCATAATAATATTGGAAAGAGACGAGATTACCTTTATTGATGTCTTATAGATTACAAGTTTAGCCTAATATTATAATGTTACCAGAAATCATATTGAAGTAATAAGACGTCACCTCAATTTGAAATATATGAAGAAAAAGAGAAGTTGTGAAATATTAAATCTCTTTAATCTTGATTAATTAATCTCCAGTTGCATCTTATTCTTTTTGCCCAAAAATTGAGAAATAATATTTAAAAGATTGATTTCCTGTATCTTGCCTTTCGATTCCTTATGAAAGAGTAGTAGATTGTCTTTCTTGATTGCGAAAAATTGTATAATATATGACATGAGATATGTCTCCAACTGTTGAATGAAGTTTTGCATTATTAAAGCCCATAATGAGGCAAAATTTGCGTCCAAACAGGTTCCATAAAGTAATCAAATCAAATAAGAAAACAACTCTGATTGTCAAATTTATTTCTGTGCTATTTCACCATGTATGGGGGTGCGATAGCATTTATGAAAAATTGGCTTATGCATTAAAATTTTAATGGGTATTTGGATACTATTTTTAACCAAAAAAAAGAAGTTAAAAAGGGTATTTGGAGAGTATCTATTTAATAATAATAATAATAATAATAATAATAATAATACCACTTTTTTAATGGAAAGTGTTAACCATGCGACACAATGTCACCCAGTGTATTATTGGGTGATCACGCCAATTGAGTGTTTAAGGGCGGTCTCACACACACACACACACACACATATATATATATTTTTTTTTTAGCGTTTGACGTTTTTTTTTATATCTTGTCATTTTTTGTCGCTTTTTTTGGATTTTTGTCACTTCTTTTGATGTGTGTCACTTTTCTGTCACCTTCTTGAAATTTCTATCACTTTTTAAGTGACAAAAATCACTTTTTAATATAAGTGATATTGTATGTCATTTCTTAATAAAAAAGTGACATTGTGTCACTTTTTTTATCTATGAAAAAGTGACAATTAATTTTATACAATATTTTTTATTTCGAAAATGCTTTTATATGATTTTTTTAAAAGATCCTTAATTTTAATGGTATCTTTGTAAGTTGTCCAAAAGGAAAACATTGCTTAAATTGGAAGTCCGTTAAAAAATTTCAATAGGTTAATTACTTAATTATAAAACTCGAATTAATTGTCTAAAAAATAATTAACCCATGTTTGGTGATGATTAAAATCAAATTTTAATATATTTTGATAAAAATTGATGAAATGTATGACTGAAAAGTTATGAAACCCATGTTGTCAAAATTTATTGTTAATTTTGACTTTATTTAAAATATGAATTTTAATCCATATCAAACTAGAGCTTAAGCTTTTAGGTCGAGAATCTTTATTGAACTTAAAATGTTGTTGAAGAATCACCTCATTTGCTAGAAAGCTCTCCATCCATCATTCGAAGGGATAATTGATAGAAATTTGTGCCACACAGATAAGACACCGTTTGGGCCCCATTATTTAATAATTCATTTTTTTTTATATTCACTTTCAATCACACATTCTATTAAGAAAATAATTTGCAAGTAGATTTAAATTTTTTTTCTTATTTTATAAGAATAATGTTATTTGCAATTACTTACTGTCATAGTCGCTCTACGTGCCATGCATGTGGTGATTAGTAATTTGATATATGAAATAAAAAAAATTACTATATTAATACATCTAATCACAAATCGACATATAGAATAAACAACTACTGCAGTGAACGATTATGGATAATATTACACATTTTATAATTGCACATTGTCTAAAAAATTACTATTATAAAATTCATTTCAGCATAAAATAGATTTCAAACAAGGGTTAAATTGTGTGTCACACAAGCGACTCGGGCAAAGACTCAAAGTTCAAGGAGGTTTGAGCGACATTTTAGGAGATGTTTGATAGGCATTTTTATGTAAAAATATATTTTAAAAGAATAAATTGATGTGAAATCTGTGGTTGAAAAATAAGAAAAATCTTTTAATTTACGTGTAATATTATTTTAATAAAAAATATGTGCTTGAAAAAAAGAAAAAAAAACATTTTGAAGAAAATGGCTAACAAACGGTAACTTAGGCCCTGTTCTCTTTACCGTTTTCGGGTCGTTTTCTGTTTTCGATTTTTCAAAACGGTGAAAACGCGTTCTTTTTCTCGTTTTCGAAAACGAAAAAAAATTTGTGAAGAAAACACAAAACGACTTTTTTGTCGTTTTGGGCGTTTTCAGTGTAAAACTTGAAAAAATTGAAAACGCGGGAAACACTTTCTTTTTTTTTTTTTTTTTTTTTTTTTTTTTTAAAAAGGTGGGGGGGGAAAAAAAAAAAAAAAAAAAAAAAAAAAAAAAAAAAAAAAAAAAAAAAAAATTTTTTTTTTTTTTTTTTTTATGTTATTAGAAATGGGGGTTTTTTTTTAAAAATATAAAAATTTTTTTTTTTTTTTTTTTTTTTTTGTGTTTTGAGGTGGTGTTGTGGTGATTCTCAAAATTAAAAAAAAAAAAATTTTTTTTTTGTTTTTTGTTTTGAGAAACTAACAAAAAGAACGCATTTTCAACAATTTCAAAACAAACACTCAAAACACAAAAACTCAAAATGAATTCAAAACTCAAAACACAAAACTGAAACACAAAGAAAACACCCCCTTAGTTTTTAGTTTTTCAATTCACCCTTTTTTTCACTGCAGGGCTTAAAAAAAAAAATCCCCCAAATCCACAAGTTGTCCCCCCAATAAGCACTCGCATAGGCTGAATAGCGAAGACCCACAGGGAGATGACGACGCTTCGAAGATTTTGCTGCGACGATCTCCTCCGATTCGCATCAGTGAATCTCGATCACCTGACTGAAACTGTAATTTCATTCTTTCCCCAATTATTAATATATATATTTTCTTATGTATAGATTTATTTATAACTTTCCGTGAAAATGATGTTAATTAATCAATGCATGATATTAATGATTGCAGTTTAACATGTCATTCTATATGACATACTTGGCGCGGT
Organism: Olea europaea var. sylvestris; assembly: GCF_002742605.1. Taxonomy (NCBI): domain Eukaryota; kingdom Viridiplantae; phylum Streptophyta; class Magnoliopsida; order Lamiales; family Oleaceae; genus Olea; species Olea europaea. The sequence continues at coordinate 30,043 of NW_019263365.1, forward strand.
GGCCCGATTATTTCCATGTGGCTGAAGCTCCCGGCAACCGAATCATGGGTTACAGTAAGTTTCCCTCTTTATGTAATTTTTGCTTACTGTTTCATATTTTTTATTTTGTTTACTGAAAAAAGCACCAATGAGTGTTCTATATTTTTGAATTTTTAGATTTTTTTTTCTCGCTGTTGATTCTATGGAATTAGATTTAGAATGAATGGTTTTTGATTGTTTGTGGCAAGTTTAGGGTTTATCAGTTTTTATTATTATTATCATCATCATCATCATCATCATCATCATCATCATCATCATCATCATCATCCCCTTCTCGTGAGAACCTATACTCGAAATTTGAATAGAAAACTAACCTCCAAGTGCATGTTGGCCCCCTTAGAAAGCAGCATTGTCCTGAATGTGAAAGTCAGAAATTTTATATTTCATAGCTGCAAAATTATTATTATCCCCTTCTCGTGAGAACCTATACTCGAAATTTGAATAGAAAACTAACCTCCAAGTGCATGTTGGCCCCCTTAGAAAGCAGCATTGTCCTGAATGTGAAAGTCAGAAATTTTATATTTCATAGCTGCAAAATCTCCCAAGGTTCTTCTCTCATGCAATCTCTCATCCAGAATTTCTTGCATTCTAGACTTCTAGTTACAGATATTCATCATCTTTTCTTTATAAGAGTAATCTTTTCTTCAGCAGAAACTACTTCAAAAGGGAGTGGCTTTAATAGGTGAATGCCAACTATTATCCAAGTTAACCTCCACTCCACTCTTTTGACTTTAAGCTAGTAGAGCATTGAAAATGCATCTATATGTTATGATTCGTTCCATAATTAAACTTAATTTCAATCAACTTGAATAACTTTCGAGATATATTTGTGAAGTTTGATTGCAATGACAATTATTGGAGATATTGGTGATTAGGTCCTTATTAAGATGTGTACACCTCACAATATTCCTATCGGTATCTAAGCTTTGTGTTATAACATGTCTATGCATATGACAAGTTAGGTTGTTGCATTTTCTTGCTTAATCTAGTGTGCTGTATGAATTTTTTGAGTGGAATTTAAAAATTCTTTCACTGAAGTATCTTCTCCTCTTTTTTAATTTGGTATCAGAATCAGTGGACAATGTTTAGCTCAGCAATGGAATCTCAAGCTTCCTCTACTTCAAATCCTTAATATCCTCAACCTTTAGTCCTAGCGTCCACAATTGAATCAACCTATTACAATCAACTTGCCACTGTTCGGTTAAAGACTTAAAGGATGGAAAGAGATCTTTTTCTATCTTGGATTAGAAATTTCTCTTTCTTACATTTCAGGAGGTTGTTAATAAACATATTACAGAGATTTCAAATCCCACTCCTTCGCAATGAAGATTGTGAATATCCCTTTGGCTATATAAATGAAAACAAATATTCAAAAGAGAGACATGCACATCTTTTAAAAAGTGCTTGTCCTCGCGTGTTAAAAATTAAAAGGTGTATTGGCCAAACCACTTGGCATGCCAGACTGATATCTAAGGTATGTAGAAAGTGTTCCTCAATTGTTGGAAGATTTAGAATTATATAAAAACTTGACAAGCTACCGACCTTGTTAGACACATGTTCTGGAATCTGCAAGTGTTAAACATGAACATGTCACCCCTATAGGAGTGTCTGTGGTTTACATCTGAAGGCTGTCGATAAAATAACATTGATGCAGAGAATCAACATACAATTATGTTTAGTGCGTTTTCTGTTTGGGAACTGACATCTAGAGGATTTCAGAAAGCAAAATCTCCCTTAAGGAGGGCCTAAGGCATGGCATTGGTTTTGAGTAAAGATAGAACAGATCCATTTGGGACTTTGACAAAACTGCATGCTTCAAAAGATTGTTAACCTTTGTTTTAGTGTTTCCATAGTAAGGGCTAATTGGCACTCCTGGAATTGATTGTAAATATATTGTCCTCTTGAGGGCCTAAGATATGGCATGACACTTGTAGAAAGATATAAGATGGGATTTAGGAGCTGTAGGAAGGTTGTACGCTTGAAATGATTTTTAACCTTTGGTTTAGTGTTTTACTAACGGGACTCCAAAAATTTAGGAGTAAATGGTGACAGTTATGGATTAAACGAATAATCCCCATACTAAAGAGAGCAATGAATCATCCGAAATAAGAAAAGTGGAAGTAAGAAAAACACATGATTAGGTGCTTTACTCTCAGTGTGAGATCTATGTGCACCTAATGCTGCTCCACAATTGCACTATATGGAATAAGATAAATCCAATTTATCGGACTCACTATGTTATACAGAATGGAGGCTCGTCCTAATACTCTTTACACAGGAAGAAAATATTGGGGCTTCCTAATACATGTCGAATGTCCCAAAGCATCCCAAACCCCCAGTTGCCTTTATCGCGAAGGACGAACCGCGGATGAGGGGATAAAGTGTACACTGCATTAGTCCCCACACAACCTACAGTGACGACGTATGAAAGTTATACGTTCCTGCTTCCCTTTCTATTATTACTTCAAATTTTGGCTGTTGTCTATATCTTCTGATAATATATCGGACAATGTCATAATGCTTCAATGTGCTTTCAGTCATGGGAAAAGTTGAAGGACAAGGGGAGTCATGGCATGGTCATGTCACTGCAGTGAGTGTAGCTCCTGAATTTCGCAGGCAACAATTGGCCAAGAAACTCATGAACCTGCTTGAGGACGTCAGTGACAAGATGTAAGTGGACATAGTTTGATGAATGAAATTGTGCTTGCTTCAGGGTTTAGTTCATAGAAACAAGATTATATTGAGATTTAACAGTGCAATCAGTTGTAAAATAAAATGTAATCCAACATTTTTTTAACATTGAACTCTTGCATTTTACATTGCTTTAGAAGCTTATCGTGCCCTCCTTTTACCAATTTTTATATCCCGAGATTTCATAGTTTGCTGGATGAGCTTAAAGCGTGCTTCATTTTTGTAGTGACAAGGCTTATTTCGTTGATCTTTTCGTGAGAGCTTCAAATACACCTGCTATCAAGATGTATGAAAAGGTATTATTTTGTAATTTCTGTTAGTTAGGCTCTGTATAATGTATTTTCTTTTCGAATGTGATTTAAGTAACATTGCTCATTTCTCTGTTTGTCCTTTCAGCTTGGCTATATAGTTTATAGACGGGTACTACGCTATTACTCCGGAGAAGAGGATGGGTTGGGTGAGTTGCTGCATATGACTACCAGTTCATTATTTTGCTTCACAAAATGTAGTTTTTTGATCTCTTTTTCTTGGTTTTTCGGTTCATTTCTCAGATATGAGGAAAGCTTTATCTCGGGACGTAGAAAAGAAGTCTGTTATACCTCTCAAGCGGCCAATTACTCCGGATGAGTTGGAATATGATTAAATCTGTTTTTCTTAATTTGAAAGCATATGCATTGGATATGTTATGAATTTGTAGAACATTGGTTATTTGTCCAGTTTGAGTCTAAGGTCAGTAGAATTCAACAAGATTTTCCCAAGTATCATATAATATGGAAACACTACTTTTCGATTTAAACCAGTTGGAATGTAGTAACTACTCTTGCTTTTCTCCCTATTAAGGTTTTGGTAACTTGTGAACTTGTGGGTATGGAGAATCAGTTGGGGTGGAGGGATTTTGCAGGTCACTCATTGGTTTAAGGTCCCGTTTGGTAGTCATTTTTTTCAAAATGCATTTTTCTCTTTCTTCTTTTTAATTACACATTCTTTATTAAAATAATATTACACGTAAATAAAAATTTTTTTCTTATTTTTCAACCACACATTTCACATCAATTTACTATTCTAAAATGTATTTTTACATAAAAATGCTTATCAAACACCCTTTCAACGGTTCGACCTAAATGTTTTGGTTAATGTCGACCATGCTTTTATTCTCGAGCAATTATCTTGACAATGTTTGTGAACTTCAAATTATCATAGTTAAAACTCTAGAAATCTTGGACGTAATAGATGAATCAAGGTAAATGTGTATCTACTTGTGAGAGTTTTGGTATTTTGGACTGGATGGACACACACATACACACACAATAAACAGGAATTTATATATTCTCGTCTTCATTTCAATGCTACGTGCTAGACACACGCTTTGCACCCTATGAGATATAAGAAGACGTTAAATTTTATGTTGACATAAAGTGCCAGTTTTAAAATATTTTAATTAAAGTGAAATAGTTACTTGTGTAGAAGTAAATGACAAAATAAGCTTTCGAGTACAAATTTATAAATACTTCATAAATTCAGTAAAGTTATTACCTACCCATTTCATTGAAATCAATACTAAATTTTTTTATTTTTTATTTTTTATTTTTTGATATATCATTTATAAACTTGTGAAATAAAAACTAAGCAGCTCAATTATTTTAAACTTTAATTAACAAAAAATGTAATTTATATCAAAACAAACTTATTTACTTGTAAGTAGACTTGTTACGATTAACCAAACATGCTTTTTAGTTGACTATAAGACAAAGAAAGAGAGAAGAAATAATGCAAATACAAAGACTAGATAAATTACGTTTTGAACATAGTGATTGTCCAAATAATGTATAATAGGTTTAACCAACGATGAAGTGATCCGATAATCGAGTTGGGTCAATAGTTAAATTGGGTCTAATAACAAGTGAACATTCGGCCTAAAACTTTCACGATTATTGAGAATCTCTTCATGCATTGATTGTGAGCCAAATAACATGTTCTACACCCACTCTGCAAAAACGGTTAGAGTGAGTGACCCTTGCACGAATATTTCCATTCATCATTCACTTTTTTCTCTATAATATATCTCCAAGAAACACCTCTCTTTTTAGTTTTTCCTATATTTCAAATTTGAATGATGGGTTTTGTGAAAACGGAAATATTTTTCTGCTCATTAATGGCGGTTTTTGGATTTTGCTTGGGTTCTGTTTACAAAGTTGGCGATTCTGCTGGCTGGACTATCATTGGAAATGTTGATTATAATACGTGGGCTTCTTCTAAGACCTTTCAAATCGGCGACACTCTCAGTAAGTTAATTATCTTCTTCACAAATCTTACTATGTTAATTGTTAAATACTCATGTCTAGTGAATATGAATGGGAAAATTCTGATGCTGCTAACATATACAAAAATGATACAATTGAGAATGTATTTTTCTTGTTTATTCATTCAAATGGTGTCTTCAACAGTTCTAAGTTTCAACTGATACAGGGCATTTAACAAAGTATTTCCCACCAATTATCTATCCTTTCTTGTACATTTATTTTGGACTATTTGATCTGCTAACAGAAAAAAGAACAATAATGTGTTTTGCTTTTGTGCAGTTTTCAACTACGATGCTAAGTTTCACAATGTGCTGCAAGTTGCCCTTCCGGATTTCCACTCTTGTAACTCGTCTTCGCCTCTAGCCACCTACTCGACTGGCAATGACTCGATAACTATCACGAGCCCGGGCCACTACTACTATACATGTGGCTTTGTTGGCCACTGCGAGGCTGGACAGAAGGTTGATATAAGGGTGCCCAAGGCTCTTCAGCCAACTGCAGTGCCAGTTTCAAGCCCAATTCGAGCTCCTCCAAGCCACAAGGCAGTACCTACGACCTCTCCAAGTGGGTCATTTACGCCCAGCCCATCTCAGAATAGGGCAGAGTCTCTCCTGCCCTTCGACTTTTGTAGCAAGATTGTGTTGTTTTTGCTTGTTTTTGGGCTTTATGTTAATGTGTTTCTTTGATTGGGACGATCATCTTGTGGTTTCATCATTGTAGCAATCTTTTATTATGTTCAGTTTAGCTTGCCCCGAATTATGATAGTTCTTGGTGATTTTGGAAGTTTGGATATATTTTAGAGTTAATTGTCTCAATAATCACTGAACTTATGTTCATGCCTTTTGAGTGCTCACTAAACTTTAAAATGTCGAGATTTGATCAATGAATTTATCCAAATGTTGGACATTTTTCACTGGCTGACAGGGTTGAGGGAATGTCTAGGTGACGCCACACCACCGTTATCCCAGAAAAAATCGTCTTTCATTACTCACTATACTATAACAAATGTCTTCGATTACTTATTATACTTTAGAAAACATCTTCATTGCTCACTATACTTTGAAAAACATTTTCGATTGTTCACTAAGTTATGAAAGTAGTTGAATTTTGGTCACTAAATTTATGAAAATGAAGTCGGCTCAAGTGGGAAATTTTGAGACAGGCTGTTCTCATTTACAAAAGTTTGGTGGCCAAAATTCGATCATGTTCAAAATTTAGTGAACAATCAAAGACTTCTTTCAAAGTATAATGAGCAATCAAAAACATTTTTCAAAGTATAGTGAGCAATCGAAGAGATTTTCTAAATATAGTGAACAATGAAAGACTTTTTTTTTACATGATAACAGTGATGTGGAGCTATTTGGACATTCCGTCAACGACGTCACTACTACCGTTAGAGGTTATAAACGGAAGTTAAGTCATTGATTGACGTTTAATATTCAAATATTTTAAACTTTAGTAAGCAATCGAAGATTTAGAAGAACCGACTTGACTCGTTGACATCCCTAACGCTAGTGGATATGGAAGCGAAGTCACCTAAAATATAATACTCACTTTATTCCATTTATATAGATCGACTTTCTTTATATTCTTGTCCTAAGTATATAGTCATGTTTCTCTGTTGAGAATTTTTTTTTTTTGTTCATTTACTAATATATCCTTGCCAATGCTTAGAAGAATTGGACAAATAGACCTTGATTGATATGGGTAGCTATTGAATTATCGGAACTCCCATTTTATTTTACCTCGATTTCACTTGAGCCATGAGCTATTAAGCCGTAGTTGCATTGCTCTAATCGGTTTGTTGTTTTTTCTTTGTCACTCGAATCACTTAGCTTGTATTTAGTTTGCCTAGTTATAAACAAATTTTCCCATTTAATCTTGAAATTGTACAAATATAAATAAAGGTAAACTAGGAAAATTTTTGACAAAAATTGCTTTTCAATAAGAGCAAAATTTTAAGATTTATATTTATTGCAACTGTTGTCAACTAAATTAAAAACTCCTCAATTCAAACCTATGTAGGTTGGCCTTATGTTTTTCATCAAGTCATAATACAAAAGACGTACCTTGCTACATATACATCAATATTTACGTAATGAGTGACATAATGTTATATGTCACTATTTTCTTTGTTAGTTTAAAATACAGTCAACTTTTTCATCCAATCTTTTCCCTCCATGTTATTTTATGCAATCCCTTATATACCATTTTTATTCAATAATAACGAGAAAACCACTATTGCAGTGGAATTACCTAACATTCAAAACATTTGCAACTAAAAATCACTTCTATCAATTGATTTTCAATCATTAACAAGTGTTTGATTTGACAAATTACCTGATCAGTAAGCTTAAATTCCTATTTAGTGCATAAAAATTTAGCAGTTCAATGTTTAATACTTAATTTACCAATTAGTTTACATCTCTGATCAGACACAAATGCATTTGCATAGAATTTTAACCGATAAACTTTCCCCCAATAAACATTCCACATTCATGATTTTACAATGGAAAGAGAATCATCAGTGTGTAATCACACACAAAAAAAGCCACTAATATTCTAATCAAACATGGAAAATTTCAATCATATCTTTTATTTCCAAATTTAATACCTCTAAGATATATACGTCTGTATATATATATTGCCATTAGGAACGACCCTAGTGAAATTCCAGCCCTAATCTTCTTTATTTTAATCTTTTCATCCAAAATTTGTCTTTGTACCTCTCTTTTTTCTACGGTTTAGCAATGGGTTTGGCTAAGACAGCAATGGTTTTCTTCTTTATTATTCAGGTTGTCTGTGTATTATCCATGGCTATGGGGAATACTGTTTATAAGGTCGGTGATGCTGCTGGCTGGACTAATATTGGCAACGTTGATTTCAAATCTTGGGCTGCTTCTAAGAATTTTCATGTTGGAGACACCATTCGTAAGCCAATTTTTGTTAATTCCTTTGTCTAATTAATTTCCCTTTCCACAAATTGTTGTCTTGTACATAAGAAAATATTGGTCTAGTCGATCGAAAATTTATCGATAATGATGTTAACATTGTTCGTACAAGGATATATAGTCGACTCTATGTCAATCTATTATGTATTATTTGATGTTAAGGTTAATGATTTTGGTACCTTAAACTTGACTAACAATTACATGCAGATGAATAACTTTTATTATTTGTTCATTGCTTTTTGGTTAAACTTAAATCCAAAATTGTCAATTTTTTTGCAGTCTTTAAGTACAACAAAGAGTTTCACAATGTTATGCGAGTGACACACAAGAATTTCAACGCATGCAATTCCACCGCCCCTTATGAGATCTTTGCCACCGGCAATGACTCGTTCACCATAAAAAAGTCCGGCCACTTTTATTTCATTTGCAGCGTTCCCGGCCACTGCGAAGGTGGACAGAGAGTCGACATTAGGGTCTCCGCAGCATCGAAATCAGCCCCTGCCGCCGCCCCTTCCCCCACCGGCAGTGAAGCCGCGCCCCCGAGCCACCCCAGTTCATCTCCTTCTGTGCTTCCAACGTTTCCAACAGTATCACCCGCACCAGTTGAGGCACCTGCACCTTCTCCTCATGCTCATAGAAATGGTGGCGTGTCTCTCTATTCGTCGTGGAAAGTTTGGATTCCTGTGATGGTTCTATCATTTGGTCTTTCTGCTATTGCCTTTTAGATTATGTGGACAATTAGTTTTAGCAATTTATGGTTAAAATCACATTAGAGTAGTTTGATTTCATTCAGTTAATGCATCTCTCGTTGCACTTTAGATGATTTTATTCATGTTTGTTACCATTAATTGGACTATTTTATAGTCCTAAGCTTAAAAAATAAGTTCGAATCTTGTTTAGTATATCTTGCAGCACTATTTTAAGTTTATTAATGTCGATCGATATTATTGTGATTGATCTGCAGTCACCACAAATTTAACCAGTCATCATCATAATGCAAAAAACTAAATAAATGTACAAAATACAAATCAAGATTAACATTCTTCTAAATCTTTTTACTGTAAGAAGTAATTCATCATTAGTATACGTTGACTGAAATTTGTATGGCAACTTACAGCACCGTGTTGGGTGGATTTGTCTGCCTGCTGGATTCTTCTTATCTTCTTTACTTTGTGAAAGAGATGATGCTTGGTGTCATAGGCGTGGTGCCTTAGTTTATACTCAAGAATGCATATAAACGTACATATTTAACAGAGCTAAATGATTGTGAGAAGAGAGAACTAGCATGATAGAGAAGAGCTTGTAAAGTTAGCCAAGATGACTGCCTGGAAACCCACAAAAACACATACTTGCCCACATTCTTTCGACTAGTTACTGTGGCTGATCGGACCATACATCTTTGGAAAGAATGCAGGCAAGTCATTCTTGGCTACTAAACAAGCCTCTTCTCTTCATGTAAGCCCTTCCTTCCTCATTTCTGGATAGGGTTTTTGGGATAATAAATGTTTCCATTTGGTGATCTGTATTTATAAGCCAAGAAATTTCGTCAGATTCTTATATTCTTGAGTAATATTGCTGACCCTTGGCTAAAGGACCTAATCCATATCTTCTAAACGGCATGGCAGCCCATGCTGGAATATATTCCAATACACATGGAAATGGAATGTCAATGATATGAGAAAACTTTATTGGCCTCAATTATTTCTTGTGCGAATTTCACTATTTGGAGCCCCAAAGGGTTCACAATCAAGTACCATAGTAGAGTGGTACAAACCACAACTGGCCTACCACGGTCTAATTTTCTCACCTAAACATTTGCGTCTCTTTTTATCATTAGTCTATGTAGGATTTACTCTTAACATATCTGTACAAGATAATGACTCGTTGATAAATAGTCAAAACCCTAATATATAAGCAATTTAAGAAATATGAATATCCAATAACAATTGTACACGCCTGTTATTTTCGTATTCCACGTGCATTATAAGCATATAGATATTGATTACCTTTTTGTTTGAGGAAAAAAAGTTTATATGAGAATGTTCATTCCTATATGTCTTCACTACGCCACTAGCAAACAATAATTTTATAGAGTTTCGAAGTATTCGAAACAAGCTAGGAATTCATAGTCATTTCAGTTTGAAAGGGCATGACAAGGAAACACTTTGGATTGACTGCTTAATATACGATTAATTGGTGATATCTGGCTGGAATTACTGGCAACGAAGATTGCAACAGGCTGATTTGTTGCAGAATATTGCAGTAAACAGAGATTAAGAGGGTAAATTACAATTTTTGTGCTTGTGACACTTTTATAGCTAAGCATGCTTTTATTGCTCCAAAAATCACGAACACGTCTTCAGCAATTTGCTTACTATAGTTTTGTATTCACTTACACCCCTTCTGGGGAATACAATCAATTACTTCCCTTCATTTATTATTATTATTTTTTTAATTTTTTTTAATTTTTAAATTGTGAGTTAGACTTTGTTGATCATTTTCTTATGCTATGATACGTTCATGCGCTAGAGGGTATAATTAATATTTCACAATACTTAAAAATATATTTTTTGCCCGACACCTCTCATAAATGTCGCCTACATTTTAATACACCGATTTCCTTGTTTGACAAATCACAATATTTAATAACATATCTTAGAAATATCACATCGTTTAATAGTTTTAGAAAAAATAATTGTACGTTTACTTATAAATTTTAATATAATAAATTTTCATTTAATACAAATTCACCAATTATTTTTCTATTACTTTAATAATAATTTGCATTTTCAATTGTACAATACATAAAAGAAAAAAATTAAAATACAGAATGTGTAACATTATTTTATTGAGAATGTGTGATTGAAAAGAGAGAGAGAAAAATGTATTTTTACAAAAATGGAGACTTTTTCTAGTACTTGTTAGTGGAGTTTAACCTTGTTGCTCATTTTCTTATACTCTCGTACATTTTAGCGTTTGGGGCTAATACTAAGATTATCAACAATAAATATTACTAATTTCTTAAAAATCCTTTTATACTTTTCCTTACACTATAATTAATTTCATGCGATTCAATATACATAAACTTATCCATTTTTTAAAAAAATAAATAATAATAATGATTTCAATAAATCTCTGTTTTACACAAATAAGTTTCACTGACAATTTTTTTTAATTATTTTTTAAATATATAATATTCATTGTTACATTTTTACCCGTCCAAATGAGTATGAATAATGCTATTTAAATCGATAAATTGTTAAATTTAAACAAATGTTAACATTCTACATAAATTTAGATATCAACTTGTTAAAATTTAAGCACTTTATTATCTAGGAATACATTATTTTCTACTTCATAACTACGTGTGTAGCTTATCTTTTCACAGAAGTGAAGAATTATAAGTAGAGGCACTGATACATCTGAAATATTGGACAGAAACGATTAGTCTAATGCTTGCTTTCAGTAAATCAATAAATATTCTCATAATCTCATGCATTGGTCATTGATGCATGTTTTATGTTTGAGTGCTTAATTAATGGCGTAAAAGAAGAGGACTAGCATGAATCGCTTTGGAGATAACAGTTATTTCCATTGTCTGTATATATTGTCGGAATGTTTTGACCAATTTTAATTAATCTTTTAAGTGAAAATCATAATTTGATAAATGAGAAATTAAGCCACTTAAATACGTGAATTATTGAAAACTTATGTGTAATATTATGGAATATTTTAGAACTGTTGGCTAGCTGAAAGGTGTGTTTTTCCATATGAAAAATCATGACTTTTGGAGTTATTATTTTCCAATTAGCGTGTCTCTTTATATTCAGAGACTAATTTTAATAGTTGTGTTTTTTGTTGGGTTCTAAGATTTCAACTTTTTAACAACTACATATAGACCCAATGTGTTTGGATTTTTAATCCATTAAATTCTTAATTGTATGTCATGTTGATGCATTTTCATTTGTTCATTTACTTTGAATAGAGTTTCATAATAAAGAGTTCGTTGGTCTATGTAATTTGAATTGCTCATCGTTATATCTTGAGAGACGAATATAGGAAAATCATCAGCATCCATGTGGGGCATAATCGTCTTAAGGCCAAATAGTTCAATTTTTGCCTCGACCAAATTCATATTCATGCATTTCTTGTTTATTCTTGTCGAATTTGGTTTCGGTAAGATGAAGTTGTGTTCGATTTTACGCCCTTAAAATGTTAGCGATTGGAATATATTTATGTACGTTATATTTTTTTTTTCCCTGACATATAAGCCAACAGACTTCATCAGATTCTCACATGCTTGCATAATATTGCTGACCCTATGCTAAAATGCCTTATCGATAACTTGTGCATTGTATAGCAGTCCACCACAGAATATATTCTTATGAGGTTGAAAAAACATTGTGTTTATTCTTCTTCTTCTTCTGTCCAACGCATGGAGATGGAATGCCAACACCAAATCTGTAGTCTTAAAATCTTGGTAGAGTTGTGCGGGTCCATGCTCAAGATTGTTGTAAGAGCCTTAATTTTGCCGAGTGGCTCATCTTACTACTTTATATCTTCTTGTAAAACTATATGTCTTAACTTGCTTCTAATTGATCAAAGGTTGTTGAAACTTACTTGAAGAATTCCCAAGATTACTTGATTGTATACCTTGTCTTTTCTTTATTTGAACCATTTTTGGTCCAAACTTGATCATAGTGGAAGGATCCACAAACTAAATATCATTTATGTGATTATTGTATGTCCAATAAATGGTGGTTCTTTTGCTTTTTAAAATTTCTACCATTTTTCTATACGAATTTTCATGTATTTTGTTGTGTGTGTCAACCTCTCACTTCCATGTGTATAGAAGACAAGGGGGTTGTGGTTGGTTATGGGTGGTGGAAAGTTATTCTTCAAATTCAAATATTAACTTCTCTCTCCAACCCATTATAATGATAAGTGGTCCAATCAATCCACATGGACGGTCTATCCATTTTTAACATCTCTCACTCACATATAACAAATTTGATTTGAAATAAAAAAATAATCAATTAGATCCATCTGAAGGTCTAACTAGTGATGACAACGGGCCGAGTCGGCTCAGTCCTTTAACCCACGAGCTCGTGATTTTTTTAATTTTTTTTTTTTTTGGTAAATTTGCACATTTTGGACATTTTTTTTAAAAAAAAATCAATGTTTTTTGACGAGCTCGTGGGCTCGTCAAAATGGCTCGTAGGCTGTGTGCCCACAAGCCGCTCGGGCTCGTCAAATGACGAGCCCAAGCCGCCCACAAGCCAGGTTTTGACGAGCCGACAAGCCGCTCGACCCGTTTGACATCCCTAGGTCTAACTCACCGAGTTTATATTGGAAAATAGATTGTGCGACCACGAATAACTTAGAGCACATAATGCTATATTTGTTAGGAATATATAGTAGCTCCACAAGAGGAATGGTATTTCTTGTCATAAACTAAGCTTATTTTTTAACATCGAATTCAAATATTTCTAATCTCTCAAATAACTAAGAATAGACTTGAACTCCATGTAATATATCGTATTATATTCACAATGTTGTCCTAAAGTAAACAATACTATAATAATCTTGAGAAACGGTAAAAAGTTATAAGGGTATATAAGTAATATGATACATATAGTAAATACCACATAATAAGAAAGCAGAGACTCATGCTTTCATTTTGATCGTTAATGCACATATACTACAGATGTTTTCTTCATTTTTCTTGGGGCATATGTTGTATTTTACAAATTAAATATATCTTAGTACCTAACTGGGGTTCTCTTTATATTTATTTCTTTAGGCAATCTCAATCGAAAACTCAAACTGGTAGCTAAACATGTCTAATTGACGATGAAATCCATTTCGATTACTTATAGTAATCTCATCTTAATTATTTATCAAGGCGATTAAATCACATGTACAAAGTGATCACTTTATTTCATCTCAATATATCTCAAAATATTTGAGGCTATTGCTTGTGGGATTGAGTCAATCTCTACATGTTTGACATACTTTTTATGTGTGCAAGCAAATTACTCATAAGTAATCACGATAAAAGATCACACTTTATATATGAACTCAAAAAGATTTGTTCATTAACGGACATTTAAGAGTTTACCGTATAAACTAATTCTACGTAATTTAGAGATTTAAAATGTATCACAAAGAGAAGTACTGATTTAGTAAGCTGATCAGCTACCATATGATGTGTAGAAGTGTGTTTGGTTCTACGATACTTGGAGTCCTTAGTATATGCAATAGTAGCTTGACTATCATTCTAAATAAATATAGGACCCACATCATTAAGGATTCTTGTACGATAAACGAATCTCGTAAACTAAGCATCTTCTTTTATTGATGAAGCACATGTCCAAAATTCTTGTTCCATTGTAGACATAGAAAAAAAAATCATATCAATTTTTGCTACTCCAAGAGATGACATTATTATTAAGCAAGAATGCATATTTCAAAATTGATTTGCACTTATCTAGGTCTCCACGCAATTAGTGTTTGTTTTTCATTTAAAGCACAAATTATTCCCTTGATGGCACATGGAATAACTAGCAATACCTTTCAGATATTTCAGTATCATCTTAATGACTTTCGAATGTCATCTTTTAGGATTAGATAATCTAAATTCATACCTACTTACTAGACAAGCACCATTATGAATGTCAGAAAGAGTATACATCATAGTGTATCAAGCTCTCAACTGGATGGAGTATGGTATTCTTAACATTTCTTCTTTTTCTCAAGTCTTAGAACACATTCAAAGATTAAGAGTTTCGCCCTTCGATATAAAAGTATTGATGAGATTGCAATTTTTCATTTTGAAACGCTCAAGAATCATTTTTATATACAACTCTCATGACAAAACAAGACGTCTCTCTAAACGATCTCTATTAATTTTAAAACCAAGTATATAATCTCCTTCATGCTTGTTCTTGATTTCAAAATTTGATGACAATCATTTCTTAAATGGTTTGAACATACTTGTTATCGTTTCTAACATAGTTATAAAACTCGACCCGGTGGTCGATCCAAAAAAATCGTTGGGTCAATAGTTCAACCGACAGGTCAACTGTTCAATCGGTGAGTTATTATTAGACTTTAATTTTAATTATATTATATTTTTGAAATAAAAAGGAAATAATTTTCCGAAATCTAATATATATATTGCTCACATTAAATGATCAAGGGTCATTAGTTGCCATAATGGTCATGGACATAAAATATCTCCTTCGTTCTAGAAAATTTAATGTAAAATTTTACTTCAATTTAATAATCATCCAGTTCACACATTGAACCAAATTCGGTTCCATCACCCCGGATCGGACCGAGATTCGGTTCGACGATTTTCAATCCGGACCGATCGATCCGAATTTAACAACTATGGTTTCTAATCAAAAGATGTAATCTACGTAAAGAGATAAATTACAATTTTTTCATTGTACATATTTAGATAAATACGACGATTTTCGTCCAGCGTGATGAAGTAGTACGAGATTACAACTTTGTTACAATGAAACCAATTGGTTGTTGTATATGGATTTCATCATTCTACTCTTCATATATAAAAGCAGGCTTTAGGTCCATTTGATATAATTTTAAATTTAAATGTGCCACCATGGCTAAGAGTTGGCACTCAGTTAATTTAATCCTTATTACACATACTATATCAGCATTTCAGAATAGTGAGTCACATTTTTTTATATTGTTAATCTCTTCATATATTTAGTTCAGGAAAAATAGAAGTAAATCTCGCAATTCGTGAAAAAGTTTCTTCACAATTCATACCCACCTGTTGAGTATAACCTTTTGTCATCAAATGAGCCTTATACCTCTTTTATAAGGGAAAAATTCATAACTTAAGTGTATTGGTTACACCAATTCAATTTTCAAGTCCTAAGTTTAAAAGTGCAAAAGTCAGGTATTTATTTATTTGTTAATTAAAAATATTTTAGTAATTAAATGTAATAAGGTTTCAATTATAGAACTAATAGTCATAGATACAAAATTTTAGGTCACAATTTATTTATTAGTTACATATCATTAAATTAATTAGTCACAGATTATTTCGATGGTCACAGATTTAAAAATTTATATGTCACAATTTATTTGATGGTCACAAATCTAAAAATTTATAGGTCACATATTTTCAAATTTGTTGATGACAGTTAAATATTTGGTCACAGATGGTCACATAAGTCAAATAGCGGTCACAGACCACCGCCACTAACACTATCGCACTGCCACTGCCATCACGGCCACTTGCGACCACTCTCACCTCGTTACCATTGCCCAGGTTACATGGTCACAAATAACTAAATAGTTGGTCACACTCGTCAAATAGTGGTCACAGGCTACCACCACCACCACTATCACACCATCATTAACGTCACGGGCACTTGCAACCACCCTCACCCCATTATCGATGCCAACACCAACACCAACAAAAACAAAAATCAAGGCAACCACAATCAACAACAACCACCACCTCCGCCACTAGGAACCACCACACACATTAACAAATACCCAGTTCGATGGAAAATCGCCATGATCACCACCACGAAAAACACCAAACAACAAAACGACCACCAAAACACAACGACCGACTGCATCACACCACACTACATCCACAGCGTACCACCACCACCATTGTCGCCACAACCACCACTGTCGCTTGCCCCACCGTAACCCCAATCCATT
Source organism: Olea europaea var. sylvestris (assembly GCF_002742605.1). NCBI lineage: Eukaryota > Viridiplantae > Streptophyta > Magnoliopsida > Lamiales > Oleaceae > Olea > Olea europaea. The sequence goes on from NW_019263365.1 coordinate 46,736, forward strand.
ACAACCTTCACCGCTGTCTTTAGTACACCACATCTTAAATCACCGCCATACCATCACCCTCGCGCCACACCACTGCCTGCAGAATCACCACCTCACCGTCACATCAGCAGCGTCCCGCGGTAGCGACAGACCGATCTGAAAATGTCGCCACCACCACCACGCAACCCCACTGTCATTTACCATTTACCACACACTATCATGAATAAACACAAATCTCGTAGCTGCCTCCATGCGACACCACTCCCATCAACACCAACACAGTGCCTCCACCACCACCACGTCGCACCTCTCTATACACATAGATCTGGATTTGACCTACAGATTGATGTTGTGCAATGTGTACAGATTCAAGCAACTCCATCTTGCCGCAACTTCATTTGACCGCTCCGATGCCAAGCCTCAACGTTGGAGGTGTCATAGCTGACCAACCCTAAACGAGCAGCGAAACCACAAATCCACAATTTACCATACCGTCGTGTCAGGTCCTCACAGTCGCACTGCCGGGTCTATCCACCAAAGAGAGAGAGAGAGAGAGAGAGAGAGAGAGAGTGTGTGTGAATTGAAATGGTTAAGGTTGGAATTGGGGGAGATATTTAATTATCATATTCATCCCGGATTTGTGAATAACAAAACTTCATATCAGATTTTTGCACTGTATAGTTAAAACACCGGGAACAGTGTAATTTCCTCCTTTTATAAATCCATAAGCCCTTCGCTTTAACTTTAAAATCTATTTGTTCCCAATAACTTTTTGATCAAACGGAAGATCAACCAAGTCTTCTTCAATTGCAATCTTTCATTTTCTTTTGTGAAGTCTGATAGAGCTTCATGAACAAATTTAGACTCTTCATAATCTAATGGAGATGCTGGAAAATTTGTCGTTCAATCCCTTAATGATATTTAGGTATACTTTTTCTAATACTCTTGTGGAGTGGAAGTTTCGATGTGACTCTATCACTTGGAGATAAGTTATCCCTACTTGGATCAACATGTGAAAGCGTGTCCTATTGCACCTTATAACTGCTTCAAGAGCCCAACTCAAGTGTCTAAAATTATTCATGAAGAAAAACGATCTATTAAATATCGGTGCTTAAGTTATGTTAACGAAAACCGATCACATGATACATAAATGAATTGATGATTAATAAATTTAATTTAAATATTAGAACTCAGCATAAATTAATGTCATGTCACCGATTCTTAACCTAAGCTAAACACCGATGATCATTTCTATATGTATGAATAACCTTATATAGCTATTAAAATGTAGCATCTATTATTTAAGGTTATTATAAAAAGAAGGAAATTTATTTTATTAACTTTTGGAATATATTTTATATTAAAATATTTGAATAAATTACTTTTTAAAATAACTTCTTAATTTTTTTTAAAATTTAATCAATAATTAGTTAATTATTTGAAACCATACTCTTTTATTTTTTGGTAAGCCTCATTTAGCAAATTTAAAAATAATTCATAAAGGGTAATAACAAGAGAAATAGTAATAATTTTATATAAATGTTTGGGTAATTATATTATTCTACAAATTTTATTAGGTGCACCACAAGTTTTTTCTTGTTTACTTAAGTAGCCTTAAGTAAAATTACATAATTAGAGTTTTAATATACTTTTTAACAAAATAAATTATTGTTCCACCATGAACAAAATCCTAATTTTTTCTTTCTTCTCCATTATACGATAATTAAATGAATTCATCAACTTGTTTAATATTTTTTTATTAGTTTTATTATTCGATATTGTTGGAAAATTTTATTGGGCTGACCATTAGTTCATGATATGTTAAAGTGTTAAGATAAAATAATATAATTAGTATTTCGGTTCTTCTGATGAATGGGTTTCAATGAGAATTTTATGGATAGATCAAACGATTTCATTTCATGTGTAGCGATGGAACTGAAAACAAATGATCGGCCAAACCAAACTAGTTCTTTTTTTGCTTCAAAACTCTGTAATTCATAACCTCTGGTGTTTGGGGTTGATTGTGAGGGAAAGAAAACTATCAATTCCGGTATTATATGTTAATGTGTTAGTAGATGTGCTTTCTGATTTCCATACAACATAATGCCTTGATTTATAAAAAAGAAATCAGTTGCCACAATGAGAATTGATTTTTTTATCATCAGGAGAAAAGTGGGGTCCACATATGAGAGAAGAAGTCAAATATGACGGCTGAAATAGTGAAATAACGGTCAAAAAATCAATTTTTTGGGAGGAAAAATCGCTTCCAAACAGGCCCTAAGTATTGAAGAAAAAGAGAAACACAACAAAACTCGAATTAATTGTTAATTAAAGCTATGTAAAAAAAAAGATTAATTAATTAATTACAACTGTTTCTCTAGGATGGCAATTTACCCTGCCCCAACTCAAACGGGTTGGCGGGGTAGGGTGGGATAAGGCGTGGTGAGTATACCCCACCCAAAACCCGTCCCATGGAGAGCAAAAAAAAATTAAAAATAATTTTATTTCTAGACAATTCACCTCTTAAAAACTCATTTTGAATTTGTATTTTATTATCTAATAATAACATAATTCGAAACTTTCAAAATGTAAAAAAATAAATGAATAAAATTAAACGGGATAACAAACAGGGCCAAAAGTTGCCCCGTCCCCACCCCATCTAAGGCGGGGTGGGATTTTGGCCAAATGGGACGGTGGGTAACCCCCCGTTGCCATCACTATGTTTCTCCAGTCCAACAATCTGTGGAAATTCAAAATTGTATCGTCCGATGCAGTGTTGTGAGTATATTTGTCATGGCAGCTATCCTCTAGAGCAAAGTTCACTCGAATTCTTCAAAAAATGTTAACAAGGTATTAACGCGAATTTTTTCCATGTCAAGGAATTGTTGGAATATTGATGAATATAAAACGAATAATACTATTTGCAGCCATTCATTACCATAATTGCCATACGTGACACGTATGTGGTGGTTAGTGATTTAATATATCTGGCAAGAAAAAATTATCACATTAATACATCAAATCAGAAATCGTCATGTTGAATGCCACGTAGAGCAACTACTATAGTGAGCGATTATGAATAACATTACTTATATAAAATTCTTTGACTTGTCAAAAGCGAAAGGTACAAAGAGAAGTATATTAGGAAGATGAATACACCTGTATTTTTTTTTTTTAGTTTTTATTGAATTAAGAGTATAATTGTAAATTTGTTGTGGTATATTTATTAAAAATATATTTTAATTGTAGTATGATTGTAATGTGGTGCAATAATTAAATTTGGTGGTGATAATATAATTCCGTTAAATATTTTTTTAATGAGCAGAATATATAGCTAAAATTAAAACTTTTGACTTTAATAATTTATGTCCAGAGGATTAAGCTTTAGCTAGACACGCTTTGAAGATAACATATCCTTTCAGTTTCTGAGTCTGGCGAACTGAGAGTTCCGCCGATGACAACTCAGCTTTCCAGTCTCTGTCTCGACCGCCTTTCAGGCACACTTTCTGGAGAATCTCTCTACCGTCGCAGCAGAAGTAGCCACCGTCCACCCTCGGCCTCTCCAACCGTTGCGCGTCATTCTACTTCTTCATCCTCCATCCAGGCAAGAAACTAGACTTTTCTACTAAATGTCTTTATGTTTGTACATAAATTTATTGGTCAGTGATTACAAGTAATGCAACTCTGCATATTTAAACTTCAGTACGATTTTCCATTGAACAGCTACTTCTCAATTTGGCCAAGGAAAGGGTTTGATGAATCTGGCACTACTTTTATTTAAATTTGAATTTGGAGCAAGGGATTTCTTGCAGAATCGCTGCCTCGATTGTTTTCTGAAAATGCTGGTTTCTGCAATAAAATAATGGGAAAACGACTTAATATTTTGGAATTTTTATACCAAGTAACTGTATCAATTTTACTTATGTATGCTATACCAGATTAATTAAATATTAGGCTTATATGTTTCTGTATTCCTTGATGCTTTAGATCATTGGCATGGCATCTCTCCACTCTTTTTCTTCCTTTTCCTTTTCAATCCCCACCCCCCCTCTCCCCGGGGGAATCTGAACGAGCTTTATCGAATTCATTTTTTTTTTATCATTATGAAATATGTGTGATAAACATTCCCCCCCCCCCCCCCCCCCCCC